>NW_019944142.1:34091-39983 GCF_002910315.2 Salvelinus sp. IW2-2015
TTTCCCTGGTTCATACAAGCAATTGCTTTCGCCCATGGTTACTTCTGGTAGATAAAGGGCATACTTCATGATGATCTACCTTCCCCAGTCAGATTAACTTGTTCGATACATTTTTTATGTCTCCGTGTCCATATGACGGAAGTTAGAGGTTAGTTTTGCCAGCAATGCTAACTAGCATTTTAGCGCAATGACTGGAAGTCTATGGGTATCTGCTAGCATGCTAGGACGTCCTATAAAAACCACGGTCGAGACGATCTCAAACTACTGCATTTTCTCATGAGCACTGAACGGGCGCATGCGCCACAGCGAGGATAGAGATTTAGTGGGAAGTCGCGCATATCACATTTTCACACAGGATCCAGCGCGGAGAGCTAACAATCACAGACGAGACCCTGAAGTGGAGCCCAGTAGACAGTGTACTTGGTTGTTGGGCCAGAGCTCTGTTGCTCTTTATTTGGATTTTACATTCACACTGTGCAGGGACGGGAGAGTGGTGTGTGTATGTGTATGTGTGTGTGTATGTGTATGTGTATGGTATGTGTATGTTGTGTGTCTGTGTGTGTGGTGGGTGTGGTGTGTTGTGTGTGTATGTGTGTGTGTGGTTGTGTGTGGTGTGGTGTGTGTGTGTGTGTGTGTGTGTGTGTGTGCTGGTGTGGAGGCGTCCTGACTGTTACATAAGAAAATAGATGTTCCTTTGCCGCTCTGCCAGCCCAAACCAACAGGGTTGAACTGTAAGATGGCTTCCAGGAAACATGCACAATTCACTTGAAGCTAGCTGAACACTGTAAAACTCCCACAAACGCATGATCATAGCGGCTGCCGTGTATAAACAGAACAACCATGGACAAGGTTGTGACACTGAGACTTAATGAAATGTAAGAAACCATTAATCGTTCGAATTGCATGTACCACACACACACACACACACACACACACACACAACACCACACACACACACCACACACACACACACACACACACAACACACACACACACACACACACACACACACACACACACACACACACACACACACAACACACACACACACACACGCACACCACACAGCACTGACACACGCACAATGCATTCTCTCCTCCGGCTATTGTGGGGGACTACGGCATCTATGTTGGTGACATGGGTTACATTCTCTGAGCCTGCACAGTCCATGTTTGACTCCTACTCTGTGTGCCATTTTCACAGGAGGGGTCTTTTGACTTGGGAAGCAGCCAGGCAGACGGAGCAGACAGACAGACACCGGCGTGTTTTTCAATTACTATCGGCTTTTGACTTTACAAAGGCACTGAAGCAGACACCCTTGCCCTTACACACCCCGTACCGAGACAGAGGAGAGAGACAGAGAGGAGGAATCTATTTCGCCTATCTTCCGAGTGACTGACACTCCCTAACACAAGACGGGAGAGAGAGCGAGGCAGATGGAGAGAGAAGAGGAGAAGAGTAGAATAGAGAAGAGAGAAAGAGAGGAATGAGCGACAATCGGCAGGAGAGAGAGACTGAGACCGAGATCGGACAGAAAGAGAGGGAATAGGAAAGAGAGACAATGACAGATTTATCTGTAGAAGAGTCCATTTTGTCATGTTTATCTGTAGAAGAGTCCATTTTGGCATGTTTATCTGTAGAAGAGTCCATTTTGTAATGTTTATGTGTTGAAGAGTCCATTTTGTCATGTTTATCTGTTGAAGAGTCCATTTTGTCTTGTTTATCTGTAGAAGAGTCATGTTCTCATATGTCTTTACTTAAAGTTTTGTCTTTGATGGCTCAATTTATTGACTTAAGCTATGAGGTTAATYATGAAGCTCCCTCTCATCATAATCCCCAACAGACAGCTATCCAACACACACACACAGCTAACCACACCATCCCCTCTAAATTCATCCTATGTTTATTACCGACAGGGGAAACTTCCTTTCCACACTATATACACAGCCATATCCACGACCATCATGATCGTTAAAATCTAATCAGAGCCAGTTGAACATAMGGAAGTGAGATCTTCTATGATCCACGTCCTCTCAGAGCTTCTCCTCTCCCCTCTCGGACCTTTCCTATAGAGTGGTTCAACCATCTGATAGTCATCTGGACCTACAGCAGAGTAGCAGAGCAGTCTAGACCCTAACACACACACACACACACACAATACTTCCAACTCCAGACGCCCAAGCCTTCAGAAGACAACCAGAGACGCCATCCCCGTTTCCCATTGACAGCTAGAGACTGACTGAAAGGCTGAAAGTAAAGCTTCATGAGGAAAAAAAATACTTTGTCGCCACTTTACGTTTTTTAAGTAGGCAATTTTCGTAGGCGCGCGCCTCAATCGATGTCTAAACGGAAGACGTTTTAACGAGACACCATACCTGGGGGGAGAAAGAYGCCGTGAGGACTTTTAGCTCTGGGAGCGATCATCGACAGGGATAATGAGAGAGAGAGAGAGTGGGGAAGAGAAAGATGGAGACAGAAAGAGAGACAGAGAGGAGGAGAGACACACAGAGAGAGTCAGAGAGTTGGTTCCAGTGTCTTCATGTCAATCTTCCATAACCATCTCCTCTTCTCAGTGACTGGGATCACTTAGTAAAGCAAACAGGCTCGCCGGCGCCCAGGTCTAGTCCACTCTGCTCCTCCTCTGAGACCTGGCGTGAAACTGGATGAGTGGAGAGAGGGAGAGAGGAAATTATAGAGAGACAAAGGCAGAGAGAGATAGGGTCAGCTTGGAAGACTACAGTCTCCAGCAACCTATACTAAATACTTGGTGTGCCAGAAAAGGAGAGATGAAGGATTTGCAGGGAGAGAAATGGTCAGTCTACAGTCTCAGGCCTCTCATACAGAGAGAAATGGTCAGTCTACAGGTCTCAGCCTCTCATACAGAGAGGAAGTCAGTCTACAGTCTCAGTGCTTTCATACAGAGATAAAGGGTCAGTCTAAAACAGTCTCAGGCCTCTCATCAGAGAGAAAGGCGTCAGATCTACAGTCTTCAGGCCTCTCATACAGAGAGAAAGGGTCAGTCTACAGTCTCAGGTCTCATACCAGAGATAAAGGGTCAGTCTACAGTCTCAGGACTCTATACAGAGAGGAAATGGTAAAACAGTCTACCAGTCTCAGGCTTCTATACAGAAGAGGAAAAGGGTCATCTACAGTCTCAGGCCTCTCATACAGAAGAAAGGTCAGTCTACAGTCTCAGCTTCTCATTAACAGTATTATTAAAAGGGTCATTCTACAGTGTCTTCATGCCTCATCATACAAGAGAGAAAGGTGTTCTGAAGTCCTTACTTAGTCTCAAGGCGCTCTCATACGAGAGGGAATAATTTGGGACCTTACGGTTCTATCCGTCCCTACAAGGCTCTCATTCTCTAGCCACAGAGAAGAAGGAGGGTAACCGTCGGATAATGCTTACAGGTCTCAGGCTTCTCTACAGAAGAAAGGTCAGCTCTACGTCTTCAGGCCTCTCATACAGAGAGAAAGGGTCAGTCTACATTCTCAGTCCTCTCATACATTGACTGAAAAAACTAGGCCAAGCCATCTTTTGCACAAAAAAATGTGCTCCTTTCACTGTAAGTGCTCGAAGAATAGATGCTATTTGAGAAACTATTGAGACAAAGCCATTGACAGATGGGYTTGAATAGAAGCACAGGCAGGACAATCAGAGAGAATGGACAGAATGCTGGAGACTCAGAGCCAGCAAAGGGTGAAGGACTACTACGAAAACAGAAAAACAGAGAGCTCTGTGCACAGAAGTACTCAGTGTGAATGAATAGAGAGAGAAAGGGAGCGAGAGACCGAGAGAGAGGGAGGGAGAGAGTTGAGAGAGGGTCAGCGTGAAGACTCCAGTCTTCCATACTGAAGAGAAAGGGAGAAAGAATGGATGAAACAGGGAGGAGGCTTGTGAAGGAGGCTTGTGAGGGGCTGGAGAGGAGGGCTGTTTGTGCTAATGGGCAGCCGGAAGGTCACAGTGGGTGACCCATTTACACAGGCCCCGGTCTCTCCCTCTCCTTCACACCGCTAGCCTCAGTCTTATACAGCACCACAACAACCCTCAAGTGTTCTCGTCTGTGAAGCTGAAGAGGAGAGAATACCTACTTTTCTGGTGCTTTTCCATCTAGACTTACCCTCACACCAGACTTACCCTCACACCACAATTACTCATTGTGTATTTATTATTACTTGTATTATTACGTGTTTACTTTTCTATTATTTCTCTATTTTATTTCTCTCTGCATTGTAGGTAAGGGCCTGTAAGTAAGCATTTCACTGTGAGTCTACACCTGTTGTTTACGAAGCATGTGATTATCCTTTTGTCTGGGTTAGCCCTCCTCTGACATGGACCTTATTGTCAATGACGCGCTAAAGGACTCAGTAGAGATCACCAGTCCACGCTAACGCCTCCTGCAACAGACCGGTACAGGCCCTGACCTTCTCTTCCTCTCTANGGTTATTTGGAATCCCGCTCTCGTGACTTAGAAGCTCAAATGTCACCCTTTGACCTCGAGGATGTCCTCTCGGTCTAATGGCTACGACCCAAATCCCCCCGGTTACGCCTACTTCTTCTCTGTCGGTGGATAAACCAGGCTATTACACGGCGATAGTCTTACACTGTATAAACGTTACATGAACGCACAACGCAATTACCACAGAACAAGATATTTCATTTTCCCAGTGACATTGCACTTCATCATTCCACCGTACATTTGACTGGAAGCTACAACCTCACACTTAAAAGCCTCAACTCTCCCTTCCAACGTACTATGTCCGGGAAATTCGTMATTTAAGAAAGATGACTCTCCTTCACCTGCCCCCCTTTAAAGCAATTACACAGTCGCTCTTTCTCTCCAGTGGATAGATCAGTCACCCAGGCAGGATTAATGATTGAATATGGCACCCAAAATGGCACCCTATGTAGTGCACTACYTCTGACTAGGGCCCATAGGGCTCCGGTCAAAAGTAGTGCACCGCATAGGGAATAGGGTGTGCCATTTGTGACGCAGCCTCAGTCTTCCTCGTCTAAACACCTGAGCTAGCCGTTTAGTACCCGCTCACGTCTCACGTCTCGCGTCTCCCTTCCGCCGTTTGAGAAGTGACATTTCTTCTACGGTAAGTGTTTCTTCTCCTTCTTGTTCTTCTTCTCTTCCTCCTCCTGCTTCTCTCCTCTCCCTCTACGGGGGTCCACAAGATCTGACGCTCCATTGATCCCACTCTAATGATTTCCCCTCTGAGTTGGTCAATATTGAAGCAGCACTTTGTACCCAGAGTAAAATCATAGACACATGGGCTGATAAATGTCATAACCCGTTGATATTTATCTTTCATAAATAGCAGCGCTGTGCGACCGGGCGGCGTGTTTGAAGAGCCGGAGGGCTGGAGACGGATTCAGATATGAGATATGATCAGATTATTCCTTTCATCTGGTCAGGGTGGAATGACAGCTGGGGAGAGTGCAGGGATTTTTTTTCTTCACCTTTATTTAACCAGGTAGTCCAGTCGAGAACAAGTTCTCATTTACAACTGCGACCTGGCCAAGATAAAGCAAAGCAGTGCGACAAAAACAACAACACAGAATTACACATGGGATAAACAAACATACAGTCAATAACACAACAGAAAGGTCTATATACAGTGTGCGCAAATGTAGTAAGATTAGGGCGGTAAGGCAATAAATAGGCCATAGTGGCGAAATAATTACAATTTAGCATTAACACTGGAGTGGAGGGGTAAAGGCTTTGTCCGGTGGGAGAGTCCTATGGGGCCATGTGTTTTGTTCTGGTCTGGAAAGCCTCCTGGCCCTATACCATACTACTGGTAGATTGATGTTGTATGGGATCGGTAAGCCTTTGATTCTTGTAACTGGGCCAAATCTCGCCTAACTAATGTAACCTAGTTTCA
>NW_019944142.1:40237-42526 GCF_002910315.2 Salvelinus sp. IW2-2015
TTGAAGCAGCACTTTGTACCCAGAGTAAAATCATAGACACCTGGGCTGATAAATGTCATAACCCGTTGATATTTATCTTTCATAAATAGCAGCGCGGTGCGACCGGGCGGCGTGTTTGAAAAGCCAGAGGGCTGGAGACGGATTCAGATATGAGATATGATCAGATTATTCCTTTCATCTGGTCAGGGTGGAATGACAGCAGGGTAGAGTACAGGGATGAAGGCTGTGTCCGGTGGGAGAGTCCTATGGGGCCATGAGTTTTGTTCTGGTCTGGAAAGCCTCCTGGCCCTATACCGTACTACTGGTAGATAGATAGTTTGATGTTGTATGGGATTGGTAAGCCTTTGATTCTTCCAACTGGGCCAAATCTTGCCTAACTAACCTAGTTTCACCTAGTCATGTCCTGATATCCGCCTGCCTCTGGGAATGTGTGTGTGTTTGTGTGTGTGTGTGTGTGTGTGTGTGTGTGTGTGTGTGTGTGTTGCCTGTGAGGGTACAGAAGGGTACACAAGCTGTGTGGAAATTGAAAGGAACAACACCAGATTGACCTTGACTGGCCTTCTCTTGGAGAAATGACGAGCAAACACTCCCTCTTACCGACACACCGACACACACCTGTCATCCTCCGTCCTACACAAAGCCTGCCTCTGCTCTCTACAAAATAAGCGTTGTTCTCCATTTGGTGTGGGTCAGCGGGCAGGGAGGACGCTTCGTCTCGTCGACGACCAACAAAGAGCTCTCCGCCTGGGTGACAGTCGCTAAAGGTTAGACCTGTTGTCTGGAGGAGATGGAAGTGAAATTAGCTTCACGCACCACAACCCAGGCCCAAGGCACCTATCACGCCTGCTTCTGGTTACAGCCAACCACAGGCTGCTGTGTGGTCCGTCTCCAACCCTTGCGTTCCTCCTCTCTCTTCTCCTTTCTCTCCATTCTTTCTCTTGGTCGCTTACTTATACATCACCCCCTCACCTTCTTACATGCTCAAAAACTCTCTCCCTTTCACATGCTCACTCAAAACCTCTCCATCGGTCTCTCCATCCCTCCCTCGCCTTCTTCGCCACCTAACCCCACAGCCGGCGCCTTGGCGCAGACAACAAAGCTCGCGGCAATGCATGATGGGATTGGGATGACAGTGTGAAAGCTTTCCAAGAGGAGTTGTGGACAGAACCCAATGATGGGATCACTCAGGGTCTGGTCTGGCCAGGGCAATCTGGTCTGTGTTTAACGTCTCTCTCCCTCCCTCCCTCTTTCTCYCTTTCTCTCTCTCTCCATCCATCCATCTGTCCAGCTAGCCAACCAGCCAGCTAAACAATGACCAGATTTCTTGTCCCTGACCACTCTAGAATCCTTCGTTCAGACTGATTGTTCCCACTTACATTTAGTTGGCTGAATATAACAATAACACTGTTTCTGAGGAACAACATTCATTCAGAAAAATAAATGCATAGAAAGTCATACTGTGTATAATCCTGACTCCGAGATAACAGCCTGCAAGTGATGTTCTTCAGAGTCTGGACCAGTGAAGTGATGTTCATCAGGTCAGTCACTCGGAAGATAGGCGAAATAGATTCCATCCCTCTCGCCTCTCTCCTCTTGTCTCGGTACGGGTGTGTAAGGGCAAGGTGTCTGCTTCAGTGCCTTCTGTAAAGCCAAAAGCCGATAGTAATGAAAAACACGCCTGTCTGTCTGTCTGTCCGTCTGCCTGGCTGCCTTTCCCAAGTCAAAGGACCCCTCCGTGTGAAATGCACACAGAGTAGAAGGTCAAACATTGACTGTGCGGCTCAGGATGTCACCCATGTCACAAAATAGATGCCACGTCCCACAATACCTGAGGAGCGATGCATCGTGTGTGTTGTGTGTGTGTGTGTGTGTGTGTGTGTGTGTGTGTGTGTGTGTGTGTGTGTGTGTGTGTGTGTGTGTGTGTGTGTGTGTGTGTGTGTGCGTGAATATAAGGTTTCTTACATTCATGATGTTCTATGTTACAACCTTTCCACGGTTGTTCTGTTTATACACGTCAGCCCGATGATTCACTTTTTTGTGGAGAGTTTCACTGTCAGTAGCTTCAAGTGGAGATCTGTGCATGTTTCCTTGTAAACATTTTACAATCATGTCCCTTTTGTTTGGACCTGGCAGAAGCTGTAACAGTCATGGAAGCCTCTACACACACACACACACACACACACACACACACACACACACACACACACACACACACACACACACACACACACACACACACCACCACCTCTCCCCCTTCCCTGCACAGTGTGACTGTAAATGCAAATAGAG
>NW_019944142.1:47552-55884 GCF_002910315.2 Salvelinus sp. IW2-2015
GTCAAACAGAGCTGTGCCCAACAACAGTACACTGTCTACTGGGCTCCACTTCAGTGGGTCCTCGTCCTGTGATGTTAGCTCTCCGYGCTGGATGCCTGTGTAAAATGTGATATGCGCGCTTCCACTAAATCTTCTATCCTCGCTGTGGCATGCGCCCGTCCGGCGCACGTGAGAAATGCAGTACTTTGAGATCGTCTCACCGTGGTTTTTATAGGACGTCTCAGCATGCTAGCAGATACAAATCGACTTCCAGTCATTACGCTAATGCTCGTTAGCATTGCTTCGTGAAACTACCTCTAACTTCCTTTATACTGGACACAGAGACATACAAACGGTATCAACAAGTTCATCTGACTCTGGGGAGGTAGATCAAGTGTCCCTTTAATCTACCAGGAGTAACCATGGCAATCTGCTTGTACGAACCAGGRATATCGCTGTTTGTTTGTTTGGGCATAGTGACGTCAACAGTGAATATCATTGAATGGAAGCCCATTTCATGGTCTTGTCTTCGTAGCTGAGGTTATTTGGAATCCCGCTCTCGTGACTTAGAAGCTCAAATGTCRCCCTTTGACCTCGAGGATGTCCTCTCGGTCTAATGGCTACGACCCAAATCCCCCCGGTTACGCCTACTTCTTCTCTGTCGGTGGATAAACCAGRCTATTACACGGCGATCGAGTCTTACACTGATAAACGTTACATGAACACACAAYGCAATTACCACAGAACAAGATATTTCATTTTCCCAGTGACATTGCACTTAATCATTCCGCCGTACATTTGACTGGAACGTAYAACCTCACACTTATAAGCCTCAACTCTCCCTTCCAACATGTTATGTCCAGGAAATTCGTCATTTAAGAAAGATGACTCTCCTTCACTTGCCCCCCCCCCCCTTTAAAGCAATTACACAGTCTCTCTTTCCCTCCATCTCTCCAGTAGATAGATCAGTCACCCAGGCAGGATTAATGATGAAATATGGCTCCCAAAATGGCACCCCATGTAGTGCACTACTTCTGACCAGGGCCTATAGGGCTCCGGTCAAAAGTAGTGCACTACATAGGGAATAGGGTGTGCCATTTGTGACGCATGCTCAGTCTTGCTCATCTTAACATCTGAGATGGCCGTTTAGTAACCGCTCATGTCTTACGACTCGCGTCTCGCGTCTCCCTTCCACCGTTTGAGAAATGACATTTCTTCTACCGTAAGTATTTCATCTTCTTCTTTGTCCCCTTCTTCTTCTTCTTCCTCTCTTCTCTCCCTCTACGGGGGTCCACAAGCATTGACGCTCCATTGATCCCACTCTAATGATTTCCCCTCTGAGTTGGTCAATATTKAAGCAGCACTTTGTACCCAGAGTAAAATCATAGACACCTGGGCTGATAAATGTCATAACCCGTTGATATTTATCTTTCATAAATAGCAGCGCGGTGCGACCGGGCGGCGTGTTTGAAAAGCCAGAGGGCTGGAGACGGATTCAGATATGAGATATGATCAGATTATTCCTTTCATCTGGTCAGGGTGGAATGACAGCAGGGTAGAGTACAGGGATGAAGGCTGTGTCCGGTGGGAGAGTCCTATGGGGCCATGAGTTTTGTTCTGGTCTGGAAAGCCTCCTGGCCCTATACCGTACTACTGGTAGATAGATAGTTTGATGTTGTATGGGATTGGTAAGCCTTTGATTCTTCCAACTGGGCCAAATCTTGCCTAACTAACCTAGTTTCACCTAGTCATGTCCTGATATCCGCCTGCCTCTGGGAATGTGTGTGTGTTTGTGTGTGTGTGTGTGTGTGTGTGTGTGTGTGTGTGTGTGTGTTGCCTGTGAGGGTACAGAAGGGTACACAAGCTGTGTGGAAATTGAAAGGAACAACACCAGATTGACCTTGACTGGCCTTCTCTTGGAGAAATGACGAGCAAACACTCCCTCTTACCGACACACACCTGTCATCCTCCACCCCACACAAAGCCTGCCTCTGCTCTCTACAAAATAAGCTTTGTTCTCCATTTGGTGTGGGTCGGCGGGCAGAGAGGACGCTTTCGTCTTGTCGATGCCCAACAAAGAGCTCTCCGCCTGGGTGACAGTCGCTAAAGGTTAGACCTGTTCTCTGGAGGAGATGGAAGTGAAATTAGCTTCACGCACCACAACCCAGGCCCAAGGCCCCGCTCACGCCTACTTCTGGTTACAGCCAACCACAGGCTGCTGTGTGGTCCGACTCCAACCCTTGCGTTCCTCCTCTCTCTTCTTCTTTCTCTCCATTCTTTCTCTTGGTCGCTTACTTATATATCACCCCCCTCACCTTCTCTCACGCTCAAAAACTCTCTCTCCCTTTCTCATGCTCACTCAATCTCTCCATCGCTCTCTCCATCCCTCCCTCTCATCGCCCTCTTCGCCACCTAACCCCACAGCCGGCGCCTTGGCGCGGACAACAAAGCTCGCGGCAATGCATGATGGGATTGGGATGACAGTGTGAAAGCTTTCCAAGAGGAGCCGTGGACAGGACCCAATGATGGGATCACTCGGGGTCTGGTCTGGCCAGGGCAATCTGGTCTGTGTTTAATGTCTCTCTCCCTCCCTCCCTCCCTCTTTCTCTCTCTCTCTCCATCCACCCATCTGTCCAGCTAGCCAACCATCCAGCTAAACAATGACCAGATGTCTTGTTCCTGTCCACTCTAGAATCCTCCGTTCAGACTGATTGTTCTCACTTACATTTAGTTGGCTGAATATAACAATAACACTGTTTCTGAAGAACAACATTCATTCAGAAAAATAAATGCATAGAAAGTCATACTGTGTATAATCCTGACTCCGATAGAGCAGCCTGTAAGTGATGTTCTTCAGAGTCTAGAACAGCCTGTAAGTGATGTTCTTCAGAGTCTAGAACAGCCTGTAAGTGATGTTCTTCAGAGTCTGGACCAGTGAAGTGATGTTCTTCAGAGTCTAGAACAKCCTKTAAGTGATGTTCTTCAGAGTCTAGACCAGTGAAGTGATGTTCTTCAGAGTCTAGAACAGCCTGTACGTGATGTTCTTCAGAGTCTGGACCAGTGAAGTGATGTTCTTCAGAGTCTGGACCAGTGAAGGGAAATGTTCTACAGAGTTCTGGACCGAAGTGAAGTGATGTTCTTCAGAGTCTGGACCAGTGAAGTGACTGTTCATCAGAGTCTGCCACTCAGAGTGAAGTGAATGTTCTTTCTTCAGAGTCTGGACCAGTGAAGTGATTGTTCTTCAGAGTCTGGACCAGTGAAGTGATGTTCTTCAGAGTCTGCGACAGTGAAGTGATGTGCTTCAGGGTCGGACCGAAGTTGAGTGGATGTTCTTCAGAGTCTGGCACCAGTGAAGTGATGTTCTTCAGAGTCTGACCAGTGAAGTGATGTTCTTCAGGAGTCTGGACGCAGTGAAGTGATGTTCTTCAGAGTCTGGACCGCAGTGAATGATATTTTTCAGAGTCTGGACCAGTGAAGTGATGTTTCAGAGTCTGGACAGTGAAGTGATATTCTTCAGAGTCTGGACCAGTGAAGTGATGTTTTCAGAGTCTGGACCAGTGAAGTGATGTTCTTCAGAGTCTGGACCAGTGAAGTGATGTTCATTCAGAGTCTGGACCAGTGAAGTGATTCTTCAGAGTCTGACACCAGTGAAGGATGTTCTTCAGAGTCTGGACCAGTGAAGTGATGTTCTTTCAGAGTCTGGACCAGTGAAGTGATGTTCTTCAGGGTCTGGACCAGTGAAGTGATGTTCTTCAGAGTCTGGACCAGTGAGTGATGTTCTTTCAGAGTCTGGAAGTGAAGTGATGTTCTTCAGAGTCTGGACCAGTGAAGTGATGTTCTTCAGAGTCTGGACCAGTGAAGTGATTTCTTCAGGTCTGGGACCAGTGAAGGGATTGTTCTTCAGAGTCTGGAAGTGAAGTGATGTTCTTCAGAGTCTGGCCAGTGAAGTGATGTTCATCAGAGTCTGGACCAGTGAAGTGATGTTCTTCAGGGTCTGGACCAGTTAAGTGATGTTCTTCAGAGTCTGGGACCAGTGAAGTGATGTTTCAGGGTCTGGACCAGTGAAGTGATGTTCTTCAGAGTCTGGACCAGTGAAGTGATGTTCATCAGAGTCTGGACCAGTGAAGTGATTTCTTCAGAGTTCTGGACCAGTGAAGTGATTGTTCTTCAGAGTCTGGACCAGTGAATTGATGTTCTCAGAGTCTGGACCAGTAAGTGATGTTCTTCAGAGTCTGCACCAGTGAAGTGATGTTCTTCAAGAGTTCTGACGCAGTGAAGTGATGTTATCAGAGTCTGGACAGTGAGTGATATTCTCTCAGAGTCTGGACCAGTGAAGTGATGATTTCATCAGAGTCTGGACCAGTGAAGTGATGTTCTTCAGAGTCTGGACAGTGAAGTGAATCATGTCAGAGTCTGGACCATGAAGTGGATGTTTTTCAGAGTCTGGACGCAGTGAAGTGATGTTTCAGAGTCTGGACCAGTGAAGTGATTGTTCAGTGAGAGTCTGGACCAGTGGAAGTTGCCATATTAGAAAAAAAAAAACTGACACATCTACCAAATGACGCATGTCTTGGAACGTCAGGATGGTTTGAAAAGTCTATGGAAAGAAAAGAAAGGGAAACAGTGAAATAATCTGTCTGTAAACAACTGTTGGAAAAATTACTTGAGTCATGAACAAAGTAGATGTCCTAACCGACTTGCCAAAACTATAGTTTGTTAACAAGACATTTGTGGAGTGGTTGAGAAACGAGTTTTAATGACTCCAACCTAAGTGTATGTAAACTTCCGACTTCAACTGTATATCTCCCCCTCTCACTCTGCCTCGCTGCTTTCAATTCCACCCCATCTCAATGCCCTCTCTCTCTCGCTCTCTCGTTCTCTATATATCTCTCACTCTCTCTCTCTCTCTTCAATCCTACTGTTGATAAAGAGAGAGGCAGAAGTATCACAAGGTGAAACATGGCAGCTCGCTGGCGTTGTTGACAAACAACCTTTCCGGAACTTGCTCGTCAAACCCTCCGAATGACGGCCCGCCGCTTTCAACGACTCGCCGCCTGTTTGAAATGTCAGTTTATCATCTCGACTCGACGTCAGGCGCCGCACGCTCGACGTTCGCCGGGGATATTGGGTAAAGGATCGAGGAGGGAGATGCCAGTTATCATAAAGGCACACAGACACACACACACACAGACACACACACACACACACAGACTGACGGACATCTCTGAACTCCCGGTGTGATTTCTTCATTTAAAGAAGTGATGTTTTTATAAACGCCACCTGAGAGGGCTTTGAGTGGAAAGTCAACATTTTGGCACCAAACTCATTTTGGCGCTTGGCTTTTCCAGCGTCTCTTTGTGGAAGAACTGTTTAATATGCCTGATGCTTGACAGAGACTGTGACAGGATTTAAACCTGAATAGGCTTCAGCTGACAGCTCTGTGTATAGTACCTCGTGTGTGTGTGTACGTGTGCGTGTGCGTGTGTGTGTGTGCGTGTGTGTGTGTGCGTGTGCGTGTGTGTGTGTTTTCCTATACATCCGTCTATCAGTCAGTAATAAATCAACACCAGCGGCAGGCCCACAATCCTGTCTGTTTCAGGTGACCATGACTACGGAGGGTGTGGTGGTGATTGGAACGGGACAGTGTTTATCAGACAGACAGAAGACAGAGGACATGTGGTAGCTGTTGTTGCAGAGAGGGGGAACGCGTGTAGACACTGCGCTGCTCTTTGGGATTTTTGTTTTGGTTCAGCGGTGCGGAGACTGATGTCTTCCGTATGACACACTGAGGGACTGCGATCCCACCACTCTATCTCATGATACTCTGTCGTGTGTGTGTGTGTGTGTGTGTGTGTGTGTGTGTGTGTGTGTGTGTGTGTGTGTGTGAGAGAGAACATGAGAGCGAGACAGGAGAGGGATGAGCCGGGGTATTCGCAGTGCGCACTACAGAGTATCCCTGCCCGGTGTTCTATGACGCAAGACGTCCCAAGGTAAGAATCTGGCATCCGCCCGATTTACAGCCACGCGACATGTCCGGCGCCATGAACATGTTTTAGATTTCATTTTCCCTCCGACAAACCCTTGAGGGGGCCCCAGCTGGAAAAAAAAAAAACCCCCCTGGGAACTGAATGAAGCAATCAGCACAAATATTAAAAAATCCTCCTCTCCTCCTCCCTTCCCTTTTTCTCCTCTCTTCCTCGCCCCTCCTCTCTCCCTTCCACCTCCTCTTCTTCCTCTCCCTCTCTCTTCTTTTCTCCTCCTTCTCTCCCCTCTCCAAGGGGCTGAATTGCTACAAGCTCTGGGTTTAACTGCAGTGGAATTAGGGGGGTCTAAATGGAACGGCGCTGGTTAAGACCCCCAAAGAGCCCTAATTGAAGCTTTGCATTATTTACCGTTCCCATAAGACGTGAAGACGAGACACAGGCAAACATGATGATCCCACCTCCGAGCGCTCAGCGCTGACTTGGCAAGCTCTGCTGTTCTCCGCTAGGACTCTCTTGTGTGTGTGTGTGTGGGGGTGTTGTCTGGTGGTGTGTTGTGTGTGTGGTGTGTGTGGTGTGTGTGTCTGTGTCTGTGTGTCTGTCTGTCTGGTCATTAAATGTTTTTTATACATTGGAATAACATGGCATGTGGACAAAAGCAGGTAATGGGAAGGCAATATTTAAAGACAGTCAAAGAAATGGAGGAAGGTCAATAAGTAGACACACGGGGAACACATACACACCCCCCTGTCCCCTCCCTCCCACCCCCAACACACAAGACAAACAAAGCTGCTCCTTCACACCGCTGCACAGCACACATTACACGGAGCTCAGATGTATCCATTTCAGCGCCATATGTTTTTGACATGAGTTCAAGTTCCCCAGTGAAGCGAGAGCACCCGTCTCACCGCAGGGCTTCCCATCCACTCTCCTTTCACTGGCTTCTTCAACACACACCATTAACATTGACACATGGCACCAAGCGTAGCCCAGTTAACCTGCCAGATGACCTTTACTGACAACACGTACCTGACTGACCCCTGTAGACTAGACTCGTCTAACCCCCCAGCAAGGCAGGCCAGACAGGATCCAGAGATCCAGGCCTCCACCCACTCAACCTTTCACCGTGGATGCCCAGGCGGAGAAGTCTGAGAGAGTGGACAGAGAGAAGTGAGAGAGGGCCCATGAGATGAAGGGTGGGAAGGACCAAGATGGCCCAAGGGAAGGGCAAGGGCATGGTGTAAGCCTGACTCGGGCTGCCTGGTCTGGGGGGGAGTGAAGTGGAACAGTGTGTGTGTGTGTGTTGTGTGTGGTGCGTGCGTGGTGTGTGTGTGTGTTGCGTGTGTGATGGATGAGAAATGTGAGGAGACAGAATGGCGCCTTTCGAGAGGCTTGCCTTTGAAACCCACCCTGACTGATGATGCTGCCTGTCCATTCATCAGGGGTCTCCACCCTGTCACACACATACCCTTCGTTAGGTTAGTGTCTACACTTTAAGAGGCCTATCTGATTAGGATTTGGTTGCAGGAGCTAAATTACAGCCCGGTCCTGTCACTCCTAATGGTGAGAGTGATACCATTGCTCGTGTCTCTTGTCTGGTTTATGTGTGTGTGTGTGTGTGTGTGTGTGTGTGTGTGTGGGGCGCGTGCGTGCGTGTGCGTGTGTGTGTGTGCGGTTGTATGACATCCTTCGCCTGGCTGGACCAGAGGGCTTTATGAAGGCGAGGGAGATTGAGTGCTTATCTGCTTTCATAATCTAAACCACCTTGTTTGTTATACTCTTTTCTTCAGGGCCATGTCAGTGTTTAATGGTGAGGTTATGGTGTGGGGAGATACAGTGACCTTTTGAAATGAGAGAGAGGAGAGAAAGGAGGGAGGGAGAGAGAGAGAGAAAAAGAAAGAAAGAGGGGAGGAGGGGAGAGTGAAAAACATATGTTTCCCATGCCAATAAAACCCTTTAATGAATTGAATTGGAGGAGAGAGAGAGAGGAGAGAGAGAGAGAGAGAGAGAAGAGAGAAGAGAGTAGAGGAGATCAGGACACCTCCCCCAAAGTTGTACCAAGTGGGGAGGGGAAGAGTCTAAAGAGTTCAAGGGTTAAGGATGAACTAAAAGGGTGAGTAAAGGTGAGTAGAAATGGTTAAAGACCCACTGTGAAGGGTAGAAGACCATAATTCCCTTCACCTCCACTTTATTTAGATGTATAATGTGACGGACAGATCCAGGAAATATTAAAGCTTCCTTAAAAACAAAGATCAGTAAGTGAAACATTTAAAAACCCTCAAACTCAATGCTGGTAGATTTAGTTTGAAATGAAAGGAGGAAAGGAACTAAATCCTAGTCACAACACACACACCACAGACACACACACAACG
>NW_019944142.1:55909-63115 GCF_002910315.2 Salvelinus sp. IW2-2015
CCTTTCTCAATAGCAAGGCTATGCTCACTGAAGTCTGTACATATCAAAGCTTTCCTTAAGTTTGGGTCAGTCACAGTGGTCAGGTATTCTGCCACTTGTGTACTCTCTGTTTTAGGGCCAAATAGCATTTCAGTTTGCTCTGTTTGGTTGTTAATTCTTTCCAATGTGTCAAGTATTATCTTTTTGGTTTTTTCTCATGCTTTGGTTGGGTCCAATTGTGCTGTTGTCCTGGGGCTCTGTGGTGTGTTTGTGAACAGAGCCCCAGGGACAGCTTGCTGTCCTCTCTTGCTCATCTAGTCTCTCTGTCTGTCTCGGTCACCTCTCCTGTCTCGGTCTCTCTCGGTCTCGGTCTCTCTCTGTCTCGGTCTCCTCCTCTGTCTCGGTCTCTCTCTCCGGTTCGATCGCTCTCGTCTCTCGTCTCGTCTCTCTCGGTTCTCGTCTCTGCTCGTCTCGTCTCTGCTTCTTAGGTCTCTCTCTCTCTGTCTCTCTCTTCTGTCGTAAGGTCTCTCTCCTCTCTCCGGTCTCTCTCCTCCCTGTTCTCTGTCTCGTCTCTCTGTCTCTATCTCGGGCTCTCTGTCTCTGTCTTGGTCTTCTCTCTCTCTGTCTCTGTCTCGGTCTCTCGTCTCTCGCTCTAAGGAATGAGCACTGAGACTCTAGTTCCAGACCCAAAATCCCCTTCACTTTGGCCCGGATACATACAAACCACTTGTAATACGAGCCCCGCTATCCTCCCAAACACCCCCCACAGCTATCCTCCCTCCCTGGGGAGCTAGATTCTTCACACCACTGCCAGTCCTCTTTCTCTCCTTTTCTTCAGATGGCGGCATGGCTATTTAGAACCAAACAAAACGTCAGATTGTATTTCACCTTCATGTGTTGTTGTTATTATTATCTACCCTGATGCCTAGTCACTTTACCCTGCTTCCCGATGTACATATCTACCTCTAATACCTTATTATTATTATCTATCCTGATGCCTAGTCACTTACCCTGCCTTCATGTACATAATCTACCTCTAATACCTTATTATTATCTATCCTGATACCTAGTCACTTTACCCTGCCTCCATGTACATATCTACCTCAATACCTATTATTATCTATCCTGATACCTAGTCACTTTACCCTGCCTCCATGTACATATCTACCTCTAATACCTATTTATTATCTATCTGATCCTAGTCACTTTACCCTGCCTCCATGTACATATCTACCTTCTAATACCTATTATTATCTATCCTGATACCTAGTCACTTTACCCGCCTCCATGTTAACATATCTACCTCTAATACCTATTATTATCTATCCTGATACCTAGTCACTTTACCCTGCCTCCATGTACTTATATACCTCTAATACTATTATTATCTATCCTGATACCTAGTCACTTTACCCTGCCTCCTGTACTTATCTACCTATAATACCTTCTACCTCTCCACAGTGATCTGGTACTGGTACTCACTGTATATAGCTCCACAGTGATTCTGGTCTGTACTCCCTGTATATAGCTCCACATTGATCTGGTACTGGTACAAAAAATCCTGTATATAGCTCCACAGTGATTCTGGTACTGGTACTCCCTGTTATATTAGATCCACATTGATCTGGTACTGGTACCGTCCCCTAGTATATTAGCTCCCACATTGATCTTGGTACGGTACTCCTGTATATAGCTTCAACATTGATCTGTACTGGTACTTCCTGTATATAGCTCCACATTGATCTGGTACTGGTACTCCCTGTATTATTAGCTTCCAATTGATCTGGTACTGGTACTCCCTGTTATATATTAGCTCCACATTGATCTGGTACTGTACTCCCTGTATATAGCTCCACATTGATCTGGTACTGGTACTCCCTGTATATAAGGCTCCATCATTGATCTGGTACTGGTACTCCTGTATATTAGCTCCACATTGATCTGGTAACTGGTACTCCCTGTATATAGCTCCACATTGAATCTGGTACTTGGTACTCCCCCTGAATATAGCTCCACATTGATCTAGGTACTCTCCTGTATATAGCTCCACATTGATCTGGTACTGGTACCCCTGTATATAGCTCCACACTTGATTCCTGGTACTGTTACTCCCTGTATATAGCTCCACATGATCTGGTACTGGACTCCCTGTATATAGCTCCACATTGATTGGTTAGCTCCCTGATAATAGCTCCACATTGATCTGGTACTGGCACTCCCTGTATATAGCTTCCACATTTGTCTGGTACTTCCCTGTATATAGATCCACATTGATCTGGTACTGGTAGCCCTGTTAAACTCCACATTGATCATGGTACGTACTCCCTGTATATAGCTCCACATTTTGATCTGGTACTGGTACTCCCTGTATATAGCTCCACATTGATCTGGTACTGGTACTTCCCTGATATATAGCATCCATTCTCTTGTGGTATTCTCTTGATGTAACATTATTTATTTTTTAAATTACAATCTGCATCGTTGGAAGGGCTCGTAAGGAAGCATTGTACGGTGAAGTCTACACCAGTTCGTATTCGGCGCATGTGTGACAAATAACACTTCATGTGATTTTGATTGAGTGAGTAGGTTCTGATGATACACAGGGATTATTGAGAGGAGAGACGGCTTAATCGTGAGGAACGGATCGGTGACAGTGCACCGGGTAGATGTGACTGTGGTTGGTGAGACATGGAGATATGCACTGTGCTATTGTCCCCTTTTCCATTCACGTGATCCATAAAACCCAACCAAAACAAGCCACACACATCACCAGGGTTGAGGGGACTCAGCAGTGACAGTTGACAGTAATCGCCATGACATAGTGCGCAAAACACCCTCTCCGCGCCATCCCTCCCGCCACCCTCCCGCACATCCCTCCAACCAACCCTCCAGCCACCCCAACCAAGCTGAGTGTTTGTGGACCCACCCGCGATGCCTGTCGGTGGGGGAACGGTGGCATGTCATCTGGGCCTGGTAGTGTCCTTGGCAGACGAGTCAACAGTCAGTGGGCATGTTGACACAGTAGCTGGTCTCACACGTGTTCTCTATGGGCTAACCAGGCTCAATGTGCGAGTGGATACAACAATGCCTATAGACACTGGTCTTGAGGGTCAGTTTTGGGGCAACCTACAAAAGAGGTGAGAGAGATGATGTGGAGGAAAGAGAGAGAGAAGAAGAGGGGGGGGTGAAGGAAATGAGGAGAAATGAAGGAGAGAAGAGGCAGCGGCAATGAGAAGAGAGAGATGAGGAGGAGAGAGAAGAGAGAGAGGAAGAGAAGAGAAGGGGGTAGTGAAGGAGAGAAAAGTGAGTGAGGGGAGGATAAACGAAGTGGGGAGAGATAGGGGAGGCCTTGAGGACTCTCCCCCAGGTGAGGCAGGAGGCTGGGTCGAGTGTGAGGTTGTTTGATCGTCTGTGAGCTGACGGGATGGCTGGCTTCACATTCTAGCCCGGACACGCTCTCGCTCCCTCTCTCCTCACCCCCCTGCACCCCAAGACACACAAAGAGAGGGGGAATCACCATATCATATGGAGCTAAAGACACTGACGACAAAGGAAAAAAAACGCATGGTGGACGCACGCAGTGGATATCAGTCTATACCCAGACCGTATATCAGGAAGACTCATTATGCAGGTCTATCCTGGAAGATGAATGGTATGGTATAAGGACGACCTTTTGATCAAACCACTTGAGTCTCAGTCACTGAACTGAGCTTCCTGGGGTCCACATCGGACCTACATTGTGAGACTACAATGGAAGCAGTGGGAAAAACGAATTCATCTACTGCTTAGAGAAATGGACGAGGGAATAGCAAGCCTCTCAATACAGAGCAAGGAGAGGGAGATGGAGGAGTATAGCCGGTAAGAAGAAGGGAGAGGGAAGAGAGAGAGAGAGAGAGAGAGAGAGAGAGAGAGAGAGAGAGAGAGAGGAGAGAGAGAGAGAGAAGAGAGGGAGAGGGGAGGGAGAGAGAGAGAGACAGAGGAGAGACAGAGGGGATGAGCCCGGGGTCACAGCGACATGATCGGCCATGAAATGTTTAGATTTCCATTTTCCCTCCGACAACCTGAGCCCTGACCTGGAACTGAATGAAGCAATCAGCACAAAATATGAAAAAATCCTCCTCTCCTCCTCCCTTCCCTTTTGTCTCCTCTCTTTCCTGCCTCCTCTCGCCTTCCGCCTCATCTCTTCCTCCCCTCCCTCTCTTTCTTTCTCTCCCTCCTTCTCTCCTCTCTCCCTGTCCGGTCTCCAAGGGCTGATTGCTAATGCTACAAGCTCTGGGTTTAACTGCAGTGGAATTAGGGGGGTCTAAATGGAACGGCGCTGGTTAAGACCCCCAAAGAGCCCTAATTGAAGCTTTGCATTATTTAACCGTTCGCCATAAGACGTGAGACGAGACACAGGGCCAACATGATGAATCCCACCCCGAGCGCTCAGCGCTGACTTGGCAAGCTCTGCTGTTCTCCGCTAGGACTCTCTGTGTGTGTGTGTGTTGTGTGTGGTTGTTGTTGTTGTGTTGTGTGTTGTTGTCTGTTGTCTGTTGTTGTTGTCTGTTGTCTGTCTGTCTGCTGTCGTCTGTCTGTCTGTTGTCCATAAATGTTTTTATACATTGGAATAACATGGCATGTGGACAAAAGCAGGTCAATTGGGAAGGCAATATTTAAAGACAGTCAAAGAAATGGAGGAAGGTCAATAAGTAGACACACAGGGGAACACATACACACCGCCCTGTCCCCCTGTCCCGCTCCCACCGCCCCCCCCACACACACAGACAAACAAAGCTGCTCCTTCACACCGCTCGTCAGCACACATTACACGGAGCTCAGGATGTATCCATTTCAGCGCCATATGTTTTTGACATGAGTTCAAGTTCCCCAGTGAAGCAGAGAGCATCCCGTCTCACCGCAGGGCTTCCCATCCACTCTCCTTTCACTGGCTTCTTCAACACACCACCATTAACATGACACATGACCAAGCGTAGCCCAGTTAACCTGCCGAGATGACCTTTACTAACACACTCTGACTGACCCCTGTAGACTAGACAGTCTAACCCTCCAGCAAGGCAGGCCAGACAGGATCCAGAGATCCAGGCCTCCACCCACTCAACCTTTCACCGTGGATGCCCAGGCCTGGTTGAGAAGGGCAGAGAGAAGTTGAGAGAGGGCCATGATGAGTGAAGGCTGGGGGTGCGAAGGGCCCAAGATGACCCAAGGGAAGGGCCATGGTGTAAGCTGACTCGTGACTCGGCTGCCTGGGTCTGGAGGGGAGTGAAGTGGAACAGTGTGTGTGGTGTGTGGGTGTGTGTGTGCGTGCGTGCGTGCGGGTGTGTGTGCGCGTGCGTGTGCGTGTGTGATGGATGAATGTGAGGAGACAGAATGCAGGCTGCGAGAGGCTTGCCTTTGAAACCAACCCTGACTGATGGACTGCTGCCTGTCATTCATCAGGGTTCTCCACCCTGTCACACACATACCCTTCTGTTAGGTTAGTGTCTACACTTTCAAGACCTATCTGATTAGGATTTGTTGGCAGGAGCTAAATTACAGCCCAGGCCTGTCACCTCCTAATGGTGAGAGTGATAGCCATTGCTGTGGTGCTCTGTGTGCTGTTATGTATTGTGATGTGTGTGTGTGTGTGTTGTGTGTGTGTGTGTGTGTGGTGTGTGGGTGTGTGCGCGTGCGTGCGGTGTGCGTGGATGTGTGTGTGCGTGTGTGTGATGACATCCTTCGCCTGGCTGGACCAGAGGGCTTCTATGAAGGCTAGGGGAGATTGAGTTGCTTATCTGCTTTCATAATCTAACCACCTTGTTTGTTATACTCTTTTCTTTCAGGGCCATGTCAGTGTTTAATGGTGAGGTTCATGGTTGTGGGAAGATACAGTGACCTTTTGAAATGAGAGAGAGGAGAAAGGAGGAGGGGAGAGAGAGAGAAGAAAAGAAAGAAAGAGGGAGGGAGAGAGTAGAGTGAAAACATATGTTTCCCATGCCAATAAAACCCTTTGAATTGAATATAGAAGAGAGGAGAGAGAGAGAAATTGAGGACAGACAGGACAGACAGACAGACAGCCTTTAAAAACAAGATCAAGTAGTAACATTTAAAACACCACTCACTCAATGCTGGTAGATTTAGTTTGAAGAAATGGAGGGAAAGGGAACTAAATCCTAGGTCACACACACACACACACACCACACATCTCTCTCTGTCTCACTCGCTCTCTTACTCTCACTCTCTCTCTCTCCGTATCTCTCTTTCTCTCTCTCTCTCTCTCACTCTATCCCTCCCTGTCTCTCTCGCTCACTCTCTCTTTCTCTCTCTCACTGACTCTATCTCTCTCCGTCTCTCTCTCTCTCTCTCTCTGTCTCTCTCACACACCCCTTCTTCCAGTTCTTTGCTGTGCCTTTGTTGTGTGCTTGGTTTACCCCGGCTATACTCCTCCATCTCCCTTTCCTTGCTCTATTACTGAGAGGCTGTTATTCCCTCGTCTTTTCTCTGAAGCAGTAGGCGCTATATCTGAATAGTTTTCTCCCACTCTGCTTCCATTGTAGTCTCACAATGTAGGTCCGTCAGGAAGCTCAGTTCAGTGATTGAGACTCAAAGTTCTCTGATCAAAAGGTCACCCCTATACCATACCAGTCAGTCTYCCAGGATAGACCTGCATAATGAGTCTTCCTGRTATACGGTCTGGGTATAGACTGATATCACATGGCCACCATGCGTTTTCTTTCCCCTTCCTTTGTCCTCAGTGTCTTTAGCTCCATATGATATGGGGATTCCCCCTCTCTCTTTGTTTGTCTTGGGGCGGCGAGGAGAGAGAGCGAGGCGTGTCCAGGGCCAGATGTGAAGCCAGCCATCACGTCAGCTCACGGACGATCAAACAACCTCACACTCGCCCAGCCTCCGCCTCACCTGGAGGAGAGTCCTCAAGAGCTATCTCTCCCCACTTCATTTTATCCTCCCCTCGCTCACTTTTCTCTCCCCCTTCTCTCTCTCTCTCTCTCACATTGCCGCTGCCTCTTCCCTCCTTCATTTCTCCTCATTTCCTCCATCCTCCTCTCTCTCTCTCTCTCTCTCTTTCTTCCACATCATTCCCTCTCACCTCTCTTGTCTCCCTTTGTTCTGAGGTTGCCCATAGAAACAAGTCTAGTACCAAACCCCAAACTGACCTCAGAACAGTGTCTATAGGCATTGTTGTCATCCTACTCCACATGACGCCTGGTAGCCCATAGAGAAACAGTG
>NW_019944142.1:64696-83025 GCF_002910315.2 Salvelinus sp. IW2-2015
TCACTCCCTGAATGGCCCTCTCTATGCTCTCTCTTTCTTTCTTTCTCTTTTCTGCTTATCTGGCTGTGATTTTGGGTTTCCCATTAGTGGAGTGCTAATCATAAATTGGGGTCCATAGCGTCGTCGCGGGTGTAGGCCAGGGGTGGCCGTCAATGTAAATAAGTAATTTGTTCTGTATGCTGAAGAGGATAGTGGCACTTGGTGAAAACCGAATAGGGTGGGGGGCTTATTTTTTAAACTCCCCTCCTCCGGGTAAACAATTCTACCTCTAATACCTTATTAATATTATCCTGATGCCTAGTCACTTTACCTGGCCTCCATGTATCATATCTACCTCTAATACTTATTATTATTATCCTGATGCCTAGGTCACTTTACTCGTGCTCCCTGTACATATTCCACTAATACCTTATTAATTAATCTATCACGATGCTAGTCATTTTAACCCTGCCTCCCGTGAACATATTACTCTAAATACCTTATTATTATCTATCCTTGCATGCTATCACTTTACCCTGCCTCCTGTCAATACATTATCTACCTCTTAATACCTTATTATTATCCTAGCCTGATGCCTGTCATTTTAACCCTGCCTCCGTGTAATATCTACCTACTAATACCTTTTATTTCTATCCTCGATGCCTAAGTCATTTACCTGCCTCCGTGTACATATATCCTCTAACTCCTGGTATTATCCTAGCTCCCCACATTGATACTGCGTACTGGAACTATCCTTATGTAAGCTCCCACATTGATATGGTACTTGAACTTTCCTGTATACAGCTCCACATTGATATGGTACTGATGAATTCTGTATAGATAGCCACATTGATATGGTACTTGAACTTCCTGTATAAGCTTCCACATTGATATGGTACTGGAACTCCCTGTTATAAGCTCCACATTGATATGGTACTGGAACTCCCTGTATATAGCTCCACATTGTATGGTACTGGAACTCCCTGTATATAGCTCCACATTGAATATGGTATGGAACTTCCTGTATAATAGCTCCACATTGATATGGTCTGGAACTTCCTGTATTAGCTCCACATTGATATGGTACTGGAACTTCCTGTATAAGCTCCACATTCGATATGGTCTGGAACTTCCTGTATAGCTCACATTGATTGGATGAAGCTCTGATTACTGGTCCCGTATAGCTCCACATTGATATGTACTGGAAACTTCCTGTTATAGGCTCCACATTGATTGGTACTGGAATAGCTCCCTGTATAAATTCCACAATTGATATGGTACTGGAACTTTCCCTGTATTAATCAGCTCCAGTATTGTTCCTATCATTTATTCCTCTGTGTTACTGTTTTTATATTTAAAATTCTGCATCGTTGGGAAGGCTCGTAAGCAAGCATTTAACGGGAAGTCTACACCAGTTGTATTCGGCGCATGTGACAAATAACACTTCATGTGATTTGATTGAGTGAGTAGGTTCTGATGATACACAGGGATTTTGAGAGGAAGACACGGCTAATCGTGAGGGAACGTGGACGTACAGTGCACCGGGTGATGTGACTGTGGTTGGTGAGATGGAGATGATCCGTGCTATTGTCCCCTTTTCCATTCATGTTGGATGCGCACACACACACACACACACACACACACACACACACACACACACACAACACACACACCAACACACACACACACACACACACACACCACAACACACACAACACACAACACACACACAACACACACACACACACATACATCACAGGTTGAGGGGACATCAGCAGTGACAGTTGACAGTAATCGTCCATGACATGTGCGCAAACACCCTCTCCCGCCATCCCTCCCGCCATCCTCCCGCCATCCTCCAACCAGCCCTCCAGCCACCCCACCAAGCTGAGTGTTTGTAGCCCACCGCGATGCCTGTCGGTGGGGGAACGGTGGCATGTCATCTGGGCCCTGGTAGTGTCCTTGGCAGCGTGGAGTCAACAGTCAGTGGCATGTTGACACAGTAGCTGGTCTCACACGTGTTCAGAGAGAGAGAGACAGAGAGAGACCGAGACAGAGAGAGACAGAGACAGAGAGAGACCGAGACTGACCGAGACACAGAGAGACTAAGACTGAGCAAGAGAGAGACTGAGACCGAGAGAGAGAGACTGAGACTGAGAGAGAGAGAGAGAGCGAGACTGAGACCGAGACCGAGAGAGAGACAGTGTGCCAATCCTCTCCTGGGTAATCTACCAGATGCAGAGGCACTTGGGAACCCAACACACCGGAATTAAAACACTATCTATGCTCTTTTCCTTACTCTCCCTCTGTGTGTGTGTGCCGTGAAATATCTGTGTGGGAGTTTGAATAATAATGACTGTTTCAGTTGGTTGTTTATGAGAGTGTGTGTGTGTGTGTGTGACAGCAATGTGTGTTAGGAGGTAATTGCTGTAGCTTTGTAAAAGAGCCTCCAGAGCACTGCAGAGCGCGGTAGACTGCAGGGCTGTGAAGGTCATTAGTTCTAGCAGCCTCATAATCAGATATGAAACGTTCAGTTAAGAACCATAATGAAACGTCTGCTGTTGAGCTCTCACTGATGGTCTCCACGGCGAGCTAGGAGAATATCTGGAATCTCCCCTCCTCCTCTTCTCCTCCCCTCTTCTTCCTCTCTTCCTCCCGCTTTCATTTAAACGCCATTCTAGGAGAAGAAGATTGCTGAAATATCCTCTCCTCCCKCCATCTCCTCCTTGTTTGCGCTCTGCTCATTCCACTASTCTYCTCAGACTGTAACCCTGAGGGCAGATTAGAGGCGGTCTAACCTGTAATGACGTTCGCTGTGACCTGTTGTTCTCTGACTGGTTTTGTCATTTGTCTCCCCAAGTCCCCCCTCCCCCTCCTCGTGTGTAACCGCCTGTAATCATCATCTCTGAGACGTTGTCGGTATTAGAACGGCCATCTTTCAGGCTCTGAGATAAACCGAGCAGTACTGAGGGAGGAGAAGGGGGGGGGGCAGGAGTGTTCAATGGTTTAGTCCATCATTGTTGTGTTGTAATAGCAGCCAGATGTTGTGTTGTAATGATGCCTGCACTCATCCAGATAGGTTTACTTAAGTGGGATGATTAACTACCCAGGATGGTAGCATATGGGAGAGAGAGGGAGACTCCAGAGGCACAGTGAGCATCAGTACATTTTACTGAACACAACAATCTGTTGTTGAACGTTTCTTGTGTGGGGCTGTCATCTTTTTGTCATCTTCCTTTGCTCAAACCTGTAACTAACTGTGTTACAGGTATTTTCCTTTCTCCATCAAACCCCAAATCACTAACCCTTCCCCATCTCTTATGTCCTCTCCTATATAGAGCAACCGTCCAATCACCACCAGCAGGGCCAGTCCACGCTGCCGCCAGCCCCGCCTCCCCACAAGCAGCAGCCGTCGGTCACCGCCCTCAACCACAACTCCCTGAGCAGCCGCAACCGTAACCACAGCCCGGCCCCACCGGCCGCCCTCCCCGCCGAGCTGCAAACCACGCCCGAGTCCGTGCCGCTGCAGGACAGCTGGGTCCTGGGCAGCAATGTGCCACTGGAGAGCAGGTAAAAAAAAWAAAAATACATGGCAACAGTATTAAACATGAATTAAGCAAACCTGGCAACCCATATCTCAAATCTGGGAACAGATTGCTCTAAATCAAGACATTATGGGTTATAACATAACATTAGCATACCTGGAAAACATAACCGTTGGTAGGCAACTAGATTCAGCTGCGGGCCGATTTTTGTCAGAGCTGATGGTCGGGGGGCCGGAACATAATTATAATAATTTGTACACTTCAACTAAAATAGATTGTATTTGAAAATAACCATAATTTCATACCTTGATTACATTGAGACATGATCACATATCTCTTTTTTTATTTGTGAGAATACCTGGCTACCCAAACCGCCAATCTGGCAAGGTAGTCAACCTTGGGAACCATGCCTTAGCTTAACTGGCAAAACGAAACTAGTTAAAGTGGGCAAACTAGCGTCTGTCCGTAACATTCGTCTGTAACATTCAGCCAACTTGGCAACCCTTACCTCAGCCAGCGCAGTAACTATACCCATTTGTGACTTTTCAAATCAAACCAGTGCCAATCTGGCAACCCAAACATTTACAATACTGATGTAGCAACACACTGAAACTCACCAAGCAATCCAAAATCAGAGAGTACAATAAAGGTATTTCTTTAGTGTAACCCTCCTCTACTAGTCTTCCTCAGAACTAGGATCTTACAGAGAGCACACACTCAAACACTAATACACACACACACACACACACACACAGAGAGAGAGAGTGCGAGCACACACTGCCCGGTCACAAAGGTTTTCCTCCCACGTGTTATTGTACAGCTTTTGGACTTGTCAGTCAATGACTAGGGACACATTAGAGGGAGGTTTAAACACACACACACACACACACATTGATTTGTGCCTCTGCTGTATTATTAGTAGACTGCAGTCTGGCTCAGGTGTTATAGTGTTAATGGGTCTCTTCCTCCACCTCCTCTCTTGTTATTTCTTCCTCTACCTCCTCCCTGTTTTAAACAGTTACCTGCACTGTTCATTCACGCTTTCACTGTTACACAATACAACAAATCTCCCTCCTGTCTCTGTGTGTCTCTCTGTGTGTGTGTGTGTGTGTGTGTGTGTGTGTGTGTGTGTGTGTGTGTNAAGGTAAAAATATGTCGTTCTACCCCTGAACAAGGCAGTTAACCCACCGTTCCCCGGATAGGCAGTCATTGTAAATAAGAATTTGTTCTTAACTGACTTGCCTAATTAAATAAAGGTTCAATTTAAAAAAATATGTATAGAACGGGCATCTTTCAGGCTCTGAGGTAAACAGAGCAGTACTGAGGGAGGAGAAGGGGGGGGGGCAGGAGTGTTCAATGGTTTAGTCCATCATTGTWGTGTTGTAATAGCAGCCAGATGTTGTGTTGTAATGATGCCTGCACTCATCCAGATAGGTTTACTTAAGTGGGATGATTAACTACCCAGGATGGTAGCATATGGGAGAGAGAGGGAGACTCCAGAGGCACAGTGAGCATCAGTACATTTTACTGAACACAACAATCTGTTGTTGAACGTTTCTTGTGTGGGGCTGTCATCTTTTTGTCATCTTCCTTTGCTCAAACCTGTAACTAACTGTGTTACAGGTATTTTCCTTTCTCCATCAAACCCCAAATCACTAACCCTTCCCCATCTCTTATGTCCTCTCCTATATAGAGCAACCGTCCAATCACCACCAGCAGGGCCAGTCCACGCTGCCGCCAGCCCCGCCTCCCCACAAGCAGCAGCCGTCGGTCACCGCCCTCAACCACAACTCCCTGAGCAGCCGCAACCGTAACCACAGCCCGGCCCCACCGGCCGCCCTCCCCGCCGAGCTGCAAACCACGCCCGAGTCCGTGCCGCTGCAGGACAGCTGGGTCCTGGGCAGCAATGTGCCACTGGAGAGCAGGTAAAAAAAAWAAAAATACATGGCAACAGTATTAAACATGAATTAAGCAAACCTGGCAACCCATATCTCAAATCTGGGAACAGATTGCTCTAAATCAAGACATTATGGGTTATAACATAACATTAGCATACCTGGAAAACATAACCGTTGGTAGGCAACTAGATTCAGCTGCGGGCCGATTTTTGTCAGAGCTGATGGTCGGGGGGCCGGAACATAATTATAATAATTTGTACACTTCAACTAAAATAGATTGTATTTGAAAATAACCATAATTTCATACCTTGATTACATTGAGACATGATCACATATCTCTTTTTTTATTTGTGAGAATACCTGGCTACCCAAACCGCCAATCTGGCAAGGTAGTCAACCTTGGGAACCATGCCTTAGCTTAACTGGCAAAACGAAACTAGTTAAAGTGGGCAAACTAGCGTCTGTCCGTAACATTCGTCTGTAACATTCAGCCAACTTGGCAACCCTTACCTCAGCCAGCGCAGTAACTATACCCATTTGTGACTTTTCAAATCAAACCAGTGCCAATCTGGCAACCCAAACATTTACAATACTGATGTAGCAACACACTGAAACTCACCAAGCAATCCAAAATCAGAGAGTACAATAAAGGTATTTCTTTAGTGTAACCCTCCTCTACTAGTCTTCCTCAGAACTAGGATCTTACAGAGAGCACACACTCAAACACTAATACACACACACACACACACACACACAGAGAGAGAGAGTGCGAGCACACACTGCCCGGTCACAAAGGTTTTCCTCCCACGTGTTATTGTACAGCTTTTGGACTTGTCAGTCAATGACTAGGGACACATTAGAGGGAGGTTTAAACACACACACACACACACACATTGATTTGTGCCTCTGCTGTATTATTAGTAGACTGCAGTCTGGCKCAGGTGTTATAGTGTTAATGGGTCTCTTCCTCCACCTCCTCTCTTGTTATTTCTTCCTCTACCTCCTCCCTGTTTTAAACAGTTACCTGCACTGTTCATTCATGCTTTCATTGTTACACGATACAACAAATCTCCCTCCTGTGTCTGTGTGTYTCTGTGTGTGTGTGTGTTTCTTTATGTGCCCGTGTGTGTGTGTTTCTATGCTTGTGTGTGTAGTTGCCAGAGTGAATGTGTGTGCGTTTGAATCTATAAGTTACGGGACGCTACTCTTTTGTGAGCGCCCTCTCTAACCCCGGCCTCAGATCCAAAAGTCAATTTGTACCTATTTGTATMTTTTTATTGTCCASAATGTTTCCCACCCTTCTTCTCCAGAAAAAGAATGAACGAATGAAAGAAAAAGAGGAGAAGAAAAAACCCTGACATGGCTATGTAACATTACAAGGCATAAATAGAGGGATGGAGGGACAGGACAGTGTAGCTGTAGAGTTAAGCAGGGCCGGGGTAAGCAGGGCCGGGGTCTCTGGGTGATATGTGTGTGAAAAGCCCTGGCTGTATAGTTTTATATTTTATGACCAGAGAAGTGCCAGGACAAACAGTGTGTAAAGGGACCCTTGAATAACACACCTGGCTCTCCTAAGGGAGGCCCTGTTTCTCTCTCTCTCTCACACACTCTCGTTCCCTCTCTGTCTCTCTGGCCTTTTATTTATGGTTCATCGGTCTCCAACACCAGGACCAACCATAACCCCAGACATCATCTGCAACAGGCGTGTCGGGCAGCTGGAGATCGGGGGGGACTAGCTGGCGTCATGTCCCTCGCCATCCATTTTCTCTTCCTATATGTCCCTCATTCTCTCTCTCTCTTTCTCTCTCTCCCCCTCCTCTTGTCCATACCATCCTCCTGTATGACCTTGGCTGTCCTCCTCATCTCTTATTGACAAAACAATATGCATACATCTATTATTAATTCCTATTGAAAGCATTGTAGATCTATTTTAAAAGAGGGTTTAAGCTCGTGTTTTATCAACCAAACCACCAGGGAATAGTTCACCCATGGACGGGGGGCAGGGGTGGAAGGGAAAAAAACACACCACAGGAAGTGCAGTGGTCACTTCAGAGCCAGTGGGGATATGCCCGGTCCAAAACCAACCATGACCAGTGTGTGTGTGTGGTGTGTGTGTGTGTGTGTGTGGTGTGTGTGTGTGTGTGTGTGTGTGTGTGTGTGTGGTGTGTTGTGTGTGTTGTGTGTGTGTGTTTTTGTTGTGTGTGTGTGTGTAGTGTGTGTGGTGTTGGTGTGTGAATGAGGGTGAGAGAGATCCTCATTGCTGTGTGTGGAGAGCACAGAGTACTCACAGTATCAGATTCCCTCTCTCTGCTTTGTAGGCACCTTTTCAACACGTTTGGCTCACACTAGCGGATTTGAGCACTCCCTGTCTGCATCCCAAATGGCACCCTATTCTCTATAATGTCATTCAAAAGTATTGCACTATAAAGGGAATAGGGTGTGGGGCGGCAGGTAGTCTAGTGGTTAGAGGGGTTGGACTAGTAACCGAATGGTTGCAAGATCAAATCCCCGAGCTGATAAGGTAAAGATCTGTCGTTCTGCCCCTGAACAAGGCAGTTAACCCACTGTTCCTGTCATTGAAAATAAGAATTTGTTCTTAACTGACTTGCCTAGTTAAATAAAGGTAAAATAAAATAATAAAAAATTGGGATGCGGGCTAAATGTGTGTGTATGGAAAGGGAGGTTGTGTTTCATGTGTATAGACAATAAGAGCCTGTCAGGGAAATAAACTAAACGGTCAACTTTCTTGGCAGCCAGAGTCGTAGAGAAGAGAGAATATGCTCTGTGACGGTGGGAATTGATAAATGTTCCCCCTGCACAAACTGAATCGCAAATCAAGCACATCATTTCTAAACCAGACATTATTTTTGACATTGGGGCTCAAGAAGGAATGATGAAAGAAAAGTGTAATAATTCAAGGGTAGGAAGGAGGACTCTCCAGTCTTCAACGGTTCTCTTTCTCTTTCAGAGGATGTTGATGAGCAGGTATCCTCCCTTTTAAGGTTTTATTGGAAACGTAGTTTAACTACATGTGTGCCGACGAGGAGTATTTTACTACACATCATCTCATCTTACAACATCTTGTTTCATGTTGGCTCCTTCTGTGAAGTCTTCTTTAAATCTTCTCAACTATGGTGGTCGGCCTGGCAACAAAGTAAAGATCCTATATATAAAAACAGAAATATTTTCGTTTTTGACAGCATGACGTGTACTATTTAGTTTTATAAAAACAGTTGACAGATCACATAAAAAAACATCTGCGTCTTTAAGGGAAATAATGACACGGTGTTGTCTTAGAAATGTACAAGAGAAGGCATTTTCTTTAGGCTTCAGATGCTGTCTCTTGTCTTTAGTCAACTTTCTGCACGACAATATTGCTACATTTTATTTTTTTTAAATTGACTTCCCTTCCCTCCATCTCAGTTCTTATATTATTTTTTTTGCAACAATGAAGCAATAGTACAATAATATAGCCAGATATACTTATAAAAGTAAATATAGGGTACATTCAAATAATGACAATTACTCACACACTCATGACGCACACACCCTCTCACCCCCACCCACTTAGAGAACGGTCTCCATCATAACCGTTTGACTCAATAAGCCCACTTCAACCACCCTCCTCTTCTGTCACCATTACTCCTCTGATTACATCATTACTCCTCTGATTACACCATTACTCCTCTGATTACACATTACTCCTCTGATTACATCATTACTCCTCTGATTTACACATTACTCCTCTGATTAACACCATACCCTCTGATATACCCTGTACTCTCTGATTACACCATTACCCTTGATTACATCATACTCCTCTGATTACATCATTACTCCTCTGATACCACCATTACTACCTCTGATTACACCATTACTCCTCTGATATACACATTACTCCTCTATTACACCATTACTCCTCTATACACATACTCCTCTGATCCATTACTCTCTATTACATCATTACTCCTCTGATTAACACCATTACTCCTCTGATATACACCATTACTCCTCTGATACACAATTACTCTCTATACACCATTACTCCTCTGATAATCATTACTCTCTGATTACACCATTACCCTCTGATTACACCATTACTCCTCTGATTACACCATTTACTCCTCTGATTACTCCATTGTCACATGATCATTTAATACTGAGGACATAAAGAGAAAACCCTGAGACGAACCCACAATTAGCTAGCTCCTTTCACCATGACAAACAATGAAAGCCCTGTTGAGGAACACTATAGCTAACGTTAGCTAGCTTCTTTCACCAATACATCTAAAGCCGGGTTGAGAGACACTATAGCTAACGCTAGCTAAGTTCCTTTCACCATAAACATCTAAAGCCACGTTGAGAGACACTTTAGCTAACGCTAGATAGCTCTTTCACCAATTACATCTAAAGCCCTGTTAGAGAACACTATAGCTAACGCTAGCTAGTTCCTTTCACCAATTACATCTAAAGCCACGTTGAGGAGACACTTTAGCTAACGCTAGATAGCTCTTTCACCCAATTACATCTAAAGCCCTGTTGAGAACATATAGCTAACGCTAGATAGCTCTTTCACCAATTACATCTAAATCCTGTTAGGAGAGACACTATAGCTAACATTAGCTAACTCCTTTCACCAATTACATCTAAACCCTGTTGAGAGACACTATAGCTAACGCTAGCTAGCTCCTTTCACCAATACATCTAAAGCCCTTTTAGAAACACTATAGCTAACGTTAGCTAACTCCTTTCACCAATTACATCTAAAGCCCTGTTGAGGAGACACTATACTAACGCTAGCTAGCTCCTTTCACCAATTTACATCTAAAGCCCTGTTGAGGAACACTATAGCTAACGTTAGCTAACTCCTTTCACCAATTACATCTAAAGCCCTGTTGAGAAACACTATAGCTAACGTTACTAACTCCTTTCACCAATTACATCTAAAGCCCTTGAGAAACACTATAGCTAACGCTAGCTAACTCCTTTCACCAATTACATCTAAAGCCCTGTTGAGAGACACTATAGCTAACGTTAGCTAACTCCTTTCACCAATTACATTCTAAAGCCCGTTGAGGAAACACTATAGCTAACGCTAGCTAACTCCTTCACCAATTACATCTAAAGCCCTGTTGAGAGACACTATAGCTAACGTTACTAACTCCTTTCACCAATTACAATTCAAAGCCCTGTTGAGAAACACTTATAGCTAACGCTAGCAGCTCCTTTCACAATTACATCTAAAGCCATGTTGGTTTCTAGTGTCCATCACCTTTACTTCATCTATGTCTCTCTATTGAGATCTCATAGAGCTGTTTCCACTCATGACGGAGAGCTTCAGTTCTCTCTGAGAGGTTCTAAATTCTTGCCTTAGAACTGTGTACTCACAGACACTTAACATGTGTGCTTGATGCATTCAAAGACCTCTCTCTCTCTCACGTCGCAGATGAATAACTCTCTATACATAAATAGTCCTCTCAGCATGTCAGGAATAATAACAAAAGCATTTCTTCTTATATACCCCGACACACACACACACAACACAACACCAACCACAACACAACACACACACACACACACACACACACACACACACACACACACACACACACACACACAACACCACACACACACACACACACACCACACACACACACACACACATTTCCACATCTGTGAATCCCAACCACACACAACTTCAACAACTCTAAACATAGTCTCTGAGAGCAAGGAGATGATGCCAAGCAGAGTGTGAACGACAACCCTGATTTAGGAAACAAATTTGTGTGTGTGTGTGTCTGTCACTTAAATGTCTCCTTGTTATCAGCCTACCAGAATAGACTGTAATTAAAGCCTTTGCCATAAACCTAATGCTTTATAAACTTCCCCTGCAGAAAGACAATAATCTCCAACAGTGATTAACTGCTCTTTTTGATGAGAATATACTGTATTTTACTACACTTTTCATTATGACAGTATATCAACAACAGGTTTTTAATTCAGCAATATCAACAATGTGAATATTTGACCTCTATTTGGAAAACAAAACAACATTATTAATGATAATACTATAATAAAAGTCTCTGTAAATGATTTGTACCGTGTTACAGACATGCACACAAATCAGAATTGTGATCCATAACTTAACGCTGATACCGGTATATCTCGGCTTCACTGGCTGGATTTCAGTCTGAGTGGCAAGTATGTACTGCCCAGGGGTTATTCCATTCAAACACTCAGTTAATATCAGAGAGACACGCTTTTCATCAAAGACACATTATTCCACTATCATGTAGAGAAAATGAGAACGTGAGATCAACACCGCTGTAATGGCTTGATCAACTGCTTCTTAAAGTCTCTCATTTATTGAAAGTATCTCTTACTTGAATTCGTCACGCCATATTCCTCCTTAGCTCATAATGCGAGAGAGACGCGCACACACAGGCACAATCATACGCACACACACGCACACACACACTCATAGCTCCTAGAGAGAGGAGACAGACAGCCGGCCTATCATATGTACACTGAGGTTAATCTCTTCAGACTGAACACACACCAACTGTGGTATGGCTTTAGCTAACCCACAGCCCCTGACCTCACCAGTCCCAGACTATCTATAGAAACACAAGGTAGGCTATGTTCTCCAGTCCTGTTCGTGAGCCGACTAGCTAATAAAGTTTGTACAAATATTTACAGCCTGGGGGATTAAATCAATGTTGCCCCCGGTAACATTGTGAGCGATAAGCTATAGCATCACCATCCCATGAATGCCAAGTGTGGACATTGGCAAATATCCATACACCTATAGGAAGGAGCTGATGATACGGGCTAGGTTCTTCACTTTTCTTCTCTTTCTTTCATCTGGTACTTTTTCAAAGTCAAGCTAGGGTGTCAGACTTCAATGTCTGTGCTCTCCTGCAGCTTTGTGGCTGTAGTCATCGAATTAATACCTTTTAGCTTTCATTTTATATTTCTGTATTTCTTTGTGGATTACAAAGTACTTTTTTTGTGGATTGATAGTACTTATGTCAGGATAATGAAAATGTGAAGCGACGATTTTGGAGAGGGACATACTGAGAGTGGAGAGATTTTGAGTTTTAAATGAGTTAAAAAGTGGATGGATGGAGTGGGAGGCCCAGGTGTTTGAGAGCTGTTTTGTGAATGAGAGAGGGATAAGGGAAGGATGGGTATAGCATGTCAGAGGTCTGAGTGGAGGACAAGGAGGGGTGGAGAGGAAGATGAAGGATAAGTAGATAACATGAGAGAGCGCGAGCAGTCGGGATAGAAAAGGGGTGTGTGGGTACTCGAGGGGGTTAGGTTAGAGATGGGAGGATGAGAGAGGGAGGAGTGTGAAAGGTCTCATTCCGAGGTGATAATCCCTCATCACCCAATCCGTGACTCATTGTCATTCTCACCTGTTGTGTCAGAGGACCGCCTCCCACGCCTGTCTCACACACACACACACACACACATCATAGACACACAGAGACACATGCATACACACACATTTCATGGACAAACACACACACACACACACACTCCTTTGCCGCTCCATCCCTTTCTCCTCTCTTTCCCTGGATCAGCTTTCATTAGCCCGGTCTGCAACTCAACACCTAGATTTCACGACAACTATGATTCCCCCTCCCCTTTAAGTTTCTCCAAGTAGCTCAGCCTCTTGTCTTTTCTCTGAGCCTGCCATGTTGCATTAACTTCCCTTCAATGTAATGGATATGGGGGAAAAAACTATAGAATGTGTTGACGTAGCTAACCTGCTAGTTCTAGCTATTGTACAGTATGGCCGCATGCTAATGCTAACATGTCTTCTCTATAGCCTCACGCTAATGCTAATATTGCTTTTCTATCCTCCTGCTAATGTTCACATAGCTTCTATATGTCCCAATGCTAACACTAACATTAGCATGTTTAGGACCTCAATGCTAATATAGCTTATTTATGGCCTCATGCTAATGCTAACAAACTGTTTATTCTCTATGGCCTTATGCTAACGCTAAGATTATTGTCTCTATGGCCACATGCTAATGTTAGCGTCTCTCTCCTCAGCCCATTGTTGGAGAGCTCTGGAGATGTGGAAGGAGATATGGGGGGATTAGCATAGTAATGCTGCTCAGCGTCAGGCCACCTCCAGTCAATTAACAATGGTGGTCCCCGCCACATGCGTGCCTTTGCTCTCGCAGTCGCTCTACAAATCCCTTATGCCAAAGGAAACTGGTTATGGCTGGCCCACTATCATAGCACTGCGAAACCCTTTTGGCCCCGTAGTGTAGGTATCAGGCACAGAGATGCTATCGAATGGATAGAGCAATTATATCTATCCTCTGTTGCCGTTTGATTTCAATACTCATGGAAGAAGTCATTGAACTTTGTCAAGATTTTATTATCATTGTCAGGTTTTTTAATCCGAATATTTAATTATAGTTTCAAAACGTTTTTAAATCCAGCCACGTTTCCATGTAGACTTCGTCTCTATCTATCTTTTCACTGATACGAGCGAACAAAGATAATGTTTTGGTTGAAAGGAGCCTTTTGAACTGGAWAAGGTAGCTAAATTCAATTAAAAAGTATCACAATTTCTTCCCATAAACGCAGAATCCGTTTTCATTCGAATGAATTGTCTTTTTAATTAGGAGAACGCTCACATTGTTTTTTAAACAAACATATCAGATTTTCTATTTGAGGTATGACTTTTTTTTCTAAATACCTCTCCACCTCTCTCTCACTTTTCCACAAAATGAAATATGAAAGATATCATTGGAATGTGTTGCACATAAACCATGCAATCCAGACACCTGGCAATTTGATACGGTCATAAATAATACTGAAGTGCCTATCGCATATCCAATGTAGTGTATGTACGGGTCAGGGATAAAGTGTGGGAGCTTTAAGTAAGACAAATGGGTAGTAAAGGGGCTATTAAGAACCACCAACGTGTACGCACATCACACACACACACACGCAGTCAGATTGTCTTAGCTAGGACAAGATTGAGAGCAGTTACGGGCCTAACCACACCAACACACACCACACACACACCACACACACACACACACCACACACACACACACACACACACCATCCATGACACCTAGGTGGTTGGTAAGCGCTAGATCTGAGAATAGTCACATTTTGGGGTTGTCTGAGGCAGTAGTCCTTGCACTACTATGCAATCGGACATGGGCTTACTGGCTTAGTAGACCTGTTTGCACCAGCCCAGAGAATACAACCACATCGCGGCAGCACACCACACACTGATTGTGCTGCACACATCCTGTTGAGCACACATAGAATAAAACCTCGACTTCTCGTGATTGTATAGGCGAGCGTTAGAGACATTCATATCAGGACTCAGTTACACGAGGAAGTACAATAGATCTTATAGTGTGAACTTTGCACTAGTGGCGTTGGAACATCTACTGGTTTCAGAGACACACATGATCTTGACCCTAAGTCGGTTTCGCGTGACGTTGGAGTGGTGCTTTCGGCGGTGAGGGATGGGGAGTGGAGAGAGCCGTTCTTAAATCTCCATTTTTTGGCAGGTCAGGTAGGGTCAGTCTGGGCTGGAGGGCTACGTTGCCATGATGACGCACAGGTCACTAAGGTCAGGGGTATGTGTGGTCAAGACATAACTGGACAATTCATTAGAGAGAGAGAGAGAGGGAGGGTGAAAGAGGTTTTAAGTTCACATGCATATGTACTTGTGAAATGCTTAACTTGCAAGCCTACCCAACAGTGCAGTGATATATGAAATAGGGATAGACTAATAAAAAATATAAAAATTGTAACAAGAAAAGAAATAGAGAGATTATTATCCTCTAATAACATATAAAGACTATTGTTCTGGTTTGGCTCCAGTATATTTTTTGGCGTTCTCACCACTAGTACAGGAAGAGAGAGAGAGGAGAGGGGTAATGTAAGAGCCTATACAGGGTTTTTAATAACGAAGGGTGTAGTTACCACGAACGGTGCATTGAACCAACGTGGGCCTAGAATGTATGTTTGAGGCCCTTGAACCTGGGGTTAGGCAGCGGTTTAGAGTGTTAGAGTGTAACTAGTTACAGAGCGAGAGATGGAGAGATGAGGGCCATAGCATGTATATTAAGCCAGTTAATCCAAGTTACTCATTTGTACTAGATTGCTCAGGCGCGTCGCTCATAACAGCCTGCTTTATGGAGGGAATAAAAGTATTCCTCTTGTTCTCTCCCTCCGAGGCCTCCATCTCAGATGCACCGCACTTGCTCTTTTCATCATACAACGTTTATCGTTCCCTCTCCTCTCTCGTCCGCTGTGAGAATGGAGGAGGAGGTGAAGAGAAGTGAAAGTGAAAAATACACAAAGAGATAGAAATGAAATTAGAAGGTGTCACTTCTCTGGATCGAGGGCTTCGGCTTGTATATTGAATGTGTGTGTTGTGTGTGTGTGTGCGTGTGCGTGTGGTGTGTGTGTGTGGTTGTGGTGTGTGGTGTGTGTGGTGGTGTGTGTGTGTTGTGTGTGTGTGTGTGTGTGTGTGTGTGTTGGTGTGCCTGTGGTGTGGCTGATGGGCTGCTCAGGTGGCTGAGTGTGGTGCTTTTGGACCTGATTAGAGTGTGTGTGTCCTTGAAACTGCGTGCCGTGCGTCGCGTGGCGTGTGTGTGTTTTCCAACCCTGCATGCTGTGTGTGTCTGTGGTGGGGGACTATCTCCCCATCGCAGGGGGACTATCTCCCCATCCTCTGTGTGTGTGTCGACGTGTGTGGCTGCCAAAACTATAACGTCGGCAATAACACTGATGCTCTCTAGTGCTTCCCTTCTCTTAATTGTGCTTGTTATACATATAAGTTTGGATTAAACAACACTTACAGTGGGTCTGGAATTGTTTGTTGTAGTGTTCTCTGTTCTCATCTCCCTCATGTAGAAAATTAGCAAAGCAAGCCGTTCTGGAAAACGGGCATGACAACCTGATAGAGATGGATGTGTTCCCTCCCGCGTGCCACGAAGGCGCCTATGGGGATGGGTACGTGCCTCCATCTCAGTCTCTCTGAGTGTCCATCCCCTCCGCTTGTCGTCCTCCTCCACGCATGGTGCCAAACCCCAGCCGCCGTGTAACCCCTGGCAACACTGAGCCGAATACAAGCACACACACAGAGGGATTAGCATCACGCACACGTCCAATCCCATGTACATTTGTTTTCGACAACTTTATTGGTGACACACTGTAAGACGGGACACTGGGTAGAAAGCATGCCTTGGGGTCGTATCGTAACGCTATTGGGATGCAAGCCTTTGTATAACTACTGCCTTCTTTGGCCTACCAACCCTCYCACATAGATTCCCTCAATCTCATCCCGGACTTCACCCAGTGTGTCACAGCAGCAAGACGTTACCATGTAACGGGATGGAAGGGCTCAGTGTTGTCTAGCTGGTTCTAGAGCTAGAATCAGCTCTGTTTGTCCCATTGTCTGATGTGTCCATGCTTGTTTCCTGTCAGTGTGCTTGTCTAAAGCAAGACAAAAGACACTATTAAACCAATCMTGTTTTGGAGAATTGCTTACCTTGGCCTTGCTGTTTGCTAATCCAAATTGGGCTTTGGCATGGTTGGCGAGTGACAAAAAAAGGGGGAGGGATGAAGCTTACAGGGATGGGTTTGTCAGTTCTGGCCCACACTTTGTTGGGTTTTAGCTGTTTTCAGTGAGGGCGAGCCACTTCCTCGAGGAAGTAGCAAACTAAATTGAAGACGGACACGTCGCCACTGAGGGATTTTTAAAGTGTGAAGTAATCACTTCCCTGGTTTTAATATCCGTTCTTTCTGCTACTCCGACACGTATCCCTGTCCCTCGGGGTGCGGATCTACAACTTAAACCCCCCCCCCTCTCTCTCTCTTTCTCTGTGTGTGTGTCTCTCTCTCTCATACTCAATGTTTCATGTACTGAGATCTACTTCACAATCACAGAAACAGCTTTACCTGCATGTGGTGTATGCATGTGTGTGTGAGGGTGCGCGAGCACACACCACACACACGCACATACTCTCATTCTCATAAACACACACAAACAAGGGCATTCACGCACCCTCTCTCTCTCTCTCTCATTCTCATACACGAACCAAACAAAGGGCATCAACGACCTCTCTCTCTCTCTCTCCACACACAACCACACACATAACAGCACCACAGGAGTTTTCATACACTACACACACAACCACACACACACAAACCACAAACACCCCACACTACCATTTACCCTCCACAGTAAGCACCTAAACCAACTCCAGGGTGTCTGATTCTTGGAATTATAGACGTGTAGCGCTCTGTCTGTCGGCTTGTCTCGTGGTTCAATCAATGGCAGTGACCACCACGCACACAGTCTCTGAGTAGAAACACACTACTACATTAATTTGATTAAATAGCTGACCTTGGTATTTTACTCAAGCAGCTGTTCCTTAGGCAATCTCTTGTACAAAGAAGCGGAAGGGGATTTTTTATTTAAAAATACATTTCGCACGTCCTATAGTATGTCTTATCCCCATAACATCTATTGAGATGCTCTGATCTGTTCCGTGTTCATTGATGCTCCTACTGTTAGATTCTTCACAGGACTCCTTCAATGTTGTGTTATTGCGCTACGTCAGTTTCTACTAAGTGTCGAGCTTCATATTGCTACGAATGATTAAGCGTTACTATCATCACACGTGTTTTTGTGCATCTTCTAACTGCGGAAATACATGTCAGAACTGGTCCTCCAAGACTGTTTATGCGTCTCCCCAGCAGAAAATGCGCTATTATATATGGAGTTGTTACAGCACAGACAGATATTTGGGACAGCTAGAACTTTGTAAGCGATGTAGATCATTCAATTCTACTCTTGTCCAGTCTCCATTCTCACCGTCCTTCTTCTCTTCTTTTTTCTCTCTCG
>NW_019944142.1:83050-84755 GCF_002910315.2 Salvelinus sp. IW2-2015
CTCTCTCCTCTCCTCTTCTCCAGGCACTTCCTCTTCAAGACAGGCACCGGCACGACCCCTCTGTTCAGCACGGCTACTCCAGGCTACACCATGGCAACGGGCTCCGTCTACTCGCCGCCCACGCGGCCCCTACCCAGAAACACCCTCTCCCGCTCCGCCTTCAAGTTTAAGAAGTCCTCCAAGTACTGCTCGTGGAGATGCACTGCTCTCAGCGCCGTGGGACTGTCCGTCCTGCTGTCTGTCCTGCTCTGCTATTGCATAGGTAGGATAGTACTGCTACTGTGTAAACACCTACACTCACACTCACTCTGTAGTGGATACCTTATACAGATGTAGGATCTTAATTTGAACACTCTTTTGTTACTGCGAATTTTCCTGAATGCTGATAAGCTACATGATTGACAAATTCACTGATAACGCACACTCACACATGTTTACATTAAGAGTATTTCATGTATTTCCATGTAGCCTTTTTCAGTCAAAATGATGGACTAAATGTAAAAATCCTGTTGCTGCAGTATTCTTTTGCTGTGACAATACTGGTCAAATTAAGATCTAACATAATGTAGGTAACCGTTGGATCAGCTGTGAAAGTAAATTGGGTAACCATTCAGTAACCATCGCACACTGTAAGGTTACCTCAGGTGACAAACTCCAATGATTTAAAACCACACACCCCCCAAATCTAGCATCTACCACATGAAATGGGTACATAAGGTTCAGACAAAGCAGTAACCAACCACAGCTGTCTATCGCTGAGGCCCCAGGGCTCTCTTCCGCTTTGCTTTAGTTTACATTCCTTCGACAGCGCTGTAAATGCCAATCTGATAGCGATAGCGTTTCCTATCAATGACATTGGATACGCTCAGCCTTAAACAAGCACAGTGATTGCTCAGCCTTAAACAAGCACAGTGATTGCGCAGCCTTAAACAAGCACAGTGATTGCTCAGCCTTAAACAAGCACAGTGATTGCTCAGCCTTTGATTATAAACCCTGAATAGTTTCAGTTTCCAGCTGGCGCGGAGGAGTATTGTTGACACACACACACAGGAGTSTGTTGCCACAGTACCCCGATGCCTCTATCCAGTTGTTGTGACTAGCTGTGATAGATAGCAAATGCAGCAGCTATTGCTCATAGAGAGTGCGCGTGTGTGCGTGTGTGTGCGTGTGTGTGCGTGTGTGTGCGTGTGTGTGTGTGTRTGAGAGASAGAGAGAGAAATCTGATTATATTAGTATTCACCATGCACTACATTCAGCTATAGCGGGAAGGAACTCTCTGCCCCCTCATCCACTCTGTTGGATCTCTGCTGTAGAGAGAGACAAATCACATGTTGTTTATCACAGGCTTCATAAACAACAGGTGTGGACTAACAGTGAGATACTTACTTACGGGCCCTTCCCAACAATGCAGAGAGAATGAAAATAGATAAATAATAAATACACAATGAGTAATGAGTAATGATAACTGGACTATATACACAAGGTACCAGTACTGAATCGATGTGCAGGTGTACGAGGTAATTGAGGTAGATATCTACATATAACTAGGAATAAAGTGACAGATAATAAATAGTAGCAGCAGCGTATGTGATGAGTAACAAAAAAAAGTTTGTGCAAAAGGGTCAATACAGATAGTCTGGGTAGCTGTTTAACTATTTAGCAGTCGTATGGCTTGGGGGTAGAAGCTGTTCAGGGACATGGTTGG
>NW_019944143.1:0-2583 GCF_002910315.2 Salvelinus sp. IW2-2015
CATGTCCATTATTATCCAATGGAACGATGATGAACTAGTTCTGCATGTTACCACATGTCCATTATTATCCAATGGAACGATGATGAACTAGTTCTACATGTTTCCAAACAGGGAAAGAGAAACTGTAGATAACTGCCATGATTAAAAACGGCATCCCTGGAGAAAGTGAAGTTAAGTGCCTTGCTGAAGGGCACACGGATAAATGTTTCACCTTGTCTGCACCTTGAGTTGAACCAGCGACCTTTCAGTTACTGGCCCAATGCTCTGACCTCAGGTAGCAGTAAAGAACAGCACTACGGCCTGGATTCAATCCATGGTATGTTACAGAGCAGTGTACTAGAAAGCTGATAATGCCTCCAAGGCAATTTCCTCATTCACAGAGATCACCTTTTTTTTTTTTTTACCAAGATGGCGTAGCAGTGAAGACGTGTTTTTGTTCTTCCTCTCGTGTACTTTTTATTTTTCTTATTTTTTGTATATATTTTAATATTATTTTCACTCATTTCCATTTTAATTCCATTATACCTTCCGGTAACCTGCCTCACCCAATGTGATACGGAATCGCTATTATTTGTAATTTTAGAACACATTCTAGAACCACCAGAAGCTAACAGCTAATTAGCTACAAGCTATTTAGGCATTATTAGCCAATGCTAGCGGCTTTTACCTTCTGCACAGATACCAGCCCTGTTTTTAGCCTGGATAATAACCTTTTTTAGCCTGGATAATACTCGCCAATCTACCAGTATTGGACTGTCTCTCCACTACAACGCCGGTTTCCTGTTTCCTGCCGTATTCCCCGGACCACTACTTCTGATCTTCACAGCTAGCTAGTGGCTAACGCCCCTGCCACGCAGCTAGCACCAGTTAGCCGTGAGCCAGGCGCATCTCCCGGCTAGCAAACTAAATTCTACAATACCTCTTTCGCCTTCTGGCTTGGATCCTCTGTCGACACGGCGCCCCGCCGCACCACCACGACTGGTCTGCCGAAGAATACTCCACCCGCTGTGCCTTCAACCGGCCTCCGTCGGAGCAGACGGACCACTAGCCCCGGGCTACTAACTTTAAACGCTGTGTGGCGACTACTCCGCAGCTTCCCTGTTCCATCTACTGCTGCCCCCTGGACACTATGATCACTTGGCTACATAGCTGATGCCTGCTGGACTGTCCATTAACTTTTTATGGCTGCAGGGGCAGTATTGAGTAGCTCTGATTAAAGGTGCCCATTTCAAACGGCCTCGTACTCAATTCTTGCTCGTACAATATGCATATTATTATTACTATTGGATAGAAAACACTCTGTAGTTTCTAAAACCGTTTGAATTATATCTGTGAGTCAAACAGAACTCATTTGGCACAAACTTCCTGACCAGGAAGTGGAAAGTCTGAAATCGAGGCTCTGTTCTTCTTCCTGCCTATAATATTTAACCCTGTAACCCAGCAACACGTCTGGCTGATACTAACTTAACGTCCTGCTGACTTCAGACTTGAAAGGGTCTATTGATGTTGTTAGTACGATGACAAAGCAAATTTCTCTCTCGCTCGCTCTCTCAAATGTGAAATAAACCAAATGGCCTGGTGTAAAGATTTAGTTCTTTGAAAGAAATACAAGGAGAGGATTTTACTTTATTTTGTATTGTTGAAATCTGGGGAAATCATACATACAACACTTCGTTAACACTAACTATGACTAAAGGTTGTCCATCAAATGTCCATCGAAGGTTCATAAATCATGTACCATTATACAGCACAACCACTGCACAAAGAATAATAATAATCACTTGATAGTCTTGTGATTTATATAATATAGAAATCCTTCTCCGTAGGTATTCAAATAAAAAATCACTCTCTGTAAGTATACAATATAGAAATCCCTCTTTGTAATTGATAAAGTAATAAAATAGAAGTTCCTCTAATGTTTTAGTAATAATTGCTATACATTTCTGAGCCCCCATCCCTTCCCCTGAATTATGAGCTCGAATAGAAAATCAGTCTAAATAGAATAACGGATTACAGTCGAAACAGAGTAACGAAGAACAGTATATTACAACATTACTCACTGGTAATCATGTGGTGTCCCCTCTAGTCTGACACTAGAGGGAGACACCACAGATGAGGGACAGAGGGTTTAGGGAGGGTAGAGGGAGAACACAGACCAGGGAGGGGGGGTAGAGGGAAGAACACAGACCAGGGAGGGAGGTAGAGGGAGGGTAGAGGGAGAACACAGACCAGGGAGGGAGGGTAGAGGGAGAACACAGACCAGGGAGGGAGGGTAGAGGGAGAACACAGACCAGGGAGGGAGGATAGAGGGAGAACACAGACCAGGGAGGGAGGGTAGAGGGAGGGTAAAAGGAGGGTAGAGGGAGAACACAGACCAGGGAGGGAGGTAGAGGGAGAACACAGACCAGGGAGGGAGGGTAGAGGAGAACACAGACCAGGGAGGGATTATAGAGGGAGAACACAGACCAGGGAGGGAGGGTGGAGGGAGAACACAGACCAGGGAGGGAGGGTAGAGGGAGAATACAGACCAGGGAGGGAGGGTAGAGGAGGGTGAAGGAGAAACACAGACCAGGGAAGGAGGGT
>NW_019944143.1:9228-11887 GCF_002910315.2 Salvelinus sp. IW2-2015
AGAGGGAGAACACAGACCAGGGAGGGAGGGTAGAGGGAAAACACAGACCAGGGAGGGAGGGTAAAAGGAGGGTAGAGGGAGGGTAGAGCGAGAACACAGACCAGGGAGGGCGATGAAGATGCTGGATGTAGATGCCCTGGGCTGGCGTGGTTACACATGGTCTGCGGTTGTAAGGCCAGCTGGACGTACAGCCAAATTCTCTAAGACAACGTTGTAGGCGGCTTATGGTAGAGAAATTAACATTAAATGTTCTGGCAACAGCTCTGGTGGACCTTCAAAACTTGAGACATCTTTGGCATCTTTGTGATGTGTGACAAAACTGCACGTTTTAGACTTTCATTTTTCCCAGTGGACAAGTGCCACATCAGGGTTATGGATTATCTTTACAAAGGAGAAATGCTTTACATGTTTCGTTTATATTTTAGTTTAGTATATAAATGGCATCCTGTGTTATAATCCCTGAGCCTTTAAATGATGTTCGGTAACTATCATATTAGAAAGTGTTGAACAATCCCTGATGGTTGTCATTGTACAGTATTAACCTACTGCTACTACTTGACATTAAGATGAGGAAGAGAGTGGTATTTCACACTGGCATCTCTTCATCTTTATTTAATCAGAATCTTCTAAATGTTAAACTGCGTAGTTTGCAAATACTGCAGCTACAAATGGAATTGCTGTTGGTCCTACTACCGCCGCTGTGATAACAGCAAAAAGTCCCAATAAATGTCCGTGTATTAAAAACGGATTTCTCTCATCCTCCTGTTCTCTCTTCTCTTCCTCCTCTCTCTTCCTCTCCTCTTCCATCTTCCTCATCTCCTCCTCTCTCTCCTCCTCCTGCTGTTTCTTCCTCTCCTCCTCTTGTTTGATCTTCCTCTGGGCCTCCTGGTACATCTCATTGGTGTAGTGTTGTCCTCCATTCTTCATCACCATCTCATCTATCTTCTTCAGCAGCTCTGTGACCTGAGTGTGGTCATTCTTCTTTTTATTATTGAAGACATGATTTCTGCCCTTAAAGACCTTGACGAGTTTCATAAGCTCCTCACTACCCATTAGAAAGTCCACCAATGATATGTCCTCCAGCTGGTCTCCACCGGTGAACAGAACGATTGTGTACTTTGATGCTTCTTCTCCAAAATTCTCCTGGATCCACTTCACAGTGTTCCTCTCCTCTGTGAACCTCCCCAGTCTGATCACCAGCAGGAAGGCGTGGGGTCCTGGAACTGACATGTAGATGGCCTTTTCTATTTCACTTTTCATCTCTTCTTCAGATATTGTTGTGTCATAGAGCCCCGGGGTGTCGATGACATCAATCTTCCTCCCATCCACCTCTCCTCTCTGTTTCTCACAGTGATCAGTGACAGACTTAGGGGAGAGGTCTTCTCTAAATGACTTTCTCCCCAGGATGGTGTTTCCTGTTGCACTCTTCCCTGATCCAGTCTTCCCCACCAGAACAATCCTCAGTTCAGAGGGATGGCCTGCATCTGTGAAAACAGACAAGAAGTGCTTGAGTTGATAGTGATTGTCTTGATGAAAACCTAATGAAATGTGTGTGTGTGTGTGTGTGTGTCAGATTCTAACCGTGCAGAGCACATGCCCCTTTGTCCTTCCAGTCTCTAAATCACCCTTTTGGGTGGTGGTATAATTTACACCATAATATTTTTGTTGCTGTACTTGTTCAGAACCCACTGCTCGCAAGTTGTCGTCAAGTTCACCACCCCCCACACTGTTCGTTGGTTACGCTTGTTTCCCAGTCTTCCCTGTAAGGAGTTGGCGCACGGCCAGTATCCAAACATGAATGGCTTGAGAGATGCGGTCACCGATGTAGTGTGTGTACCTAGCTACCTAGTTTAAATATCAACAGTACAGCTACAGCAGCATAACATATATTTAACACTTGATAATACTTGATTTAGCCTACATCATCATCCGTATTTAGTCTGATAGGAGCAAAGAGGGTAAGAAAAGACACAGGTAAATCACAATCAGTCAAATAAATAAAGCTAACCAGCAGATGAACATCAATCATCAACATCAATGATCAGCTGATAGCCCGCCTTCTTTCCCCCGTGTCAATCATGTCTTTAGGAGGCACTGAACTGAGTGTGTTGTTGCAGAAATAAAGAGGCCTCAATTGTCTACTAAATTTGTTTTTGTTTTTTTCCGCTGGTACAGCAGAGAATGGAACGGGAGAAGTGAGAGAAGGACTCTGAGTATTCTGTTATGTTTACACTCTGTCTACAAGTCCTTTCCCTGGTCAAATGTCCAAGGTACACACACCCCACACACCACAAGCACACCACACACACACAACACACCACACACACACAATTGCACACACACACACACACCACACACCACCCACCAAAACACCAGCGAACACGCACACACCCAAAACGCGCTCACACACAGCACACATCACACCACACACACACACACACACAGTACACACACACACACACACGCACCACCACACACACCACACACACCACAAATCCTTACCACACCACACACACCACACAACCACACACAACACACACCTGCATGCACGTACACACACCAGGGCATGGACAGACCTTTCAGGGGGCAGGTGCTCAAAATGGAAAAAGTGCGTGACATTCTAAAAGACCAAAAGCCTGTAAATCGTTTATACGTTCTT
>NW_019944143.1:12694-38170 GCF_002910315.2 Salvelinus sp. IW2-2015
ATTGAGTTTGCCCATCCCTGGTGTACAGGAAACTGTCCATCATCTCTGGGGCCTGATTGGTGTCACACTTTTCCCCCAGCCCTACAGCTAAAACACCTGATTCAACTAATTACATTCTAACCTGAAGACCATCATTAGTTGATTACTGGAGCCAGGTGTGTTAGCTGGGGCTAAAGTATGATCGTGGTTCCCTGCACAGGAGTGTCATTGCATCAACCAATGGTTGCATGCCACATCATCAACTGTGCTGTCGGGCACCAGATTGCTATAGCATATGATGTGGATATCTGATATCAGTGGAGGCTGGTGGGAGAAAATATAGGAGGAGGGGCTCATTGTAACGGCTGGAATGGAATCATTGGAACGGTGTCAAACACATTGTTTCCATGTGTTTGATGTGTAGGTACCATTAAATGTATTCCATTAAAGCCATTACAATAAGCCATCCCTCCTATGGCTCCTCCCACCAGCCTCCTCTGGCTGGTATGTAAAATACCTATCCAGGTGTTGTAATATCTGTCATGCATCATCAATGTAGTCAGGCAGGAATGCACTCAAAGTCACCAAACAGGCCCCAGATGAATGGAGATGCCCATCCCTGCTGTACACTGTGGCATAATGACCTGTCACTCAATATCAAGAAACCTGCAGGTCAGTCCCTCACAACAACAACCTGCTATAAGTTGTGTTGACTCAAGGTTTGCCCACTTCAATAAGATATATAGCAGGGTTACCCAACTCGCGGCCCACAGGCTGAATTTGGCCCGCAGGTGGTTTAATTTGGCCCACCAATTTTTCTGAGCAGAACATTAAGACTGCAACAACTCGAGGAAATCTGCTCCAATACATTTTTTTAAAGAAATCTGTTCCTAAATATTCCCACGCATAATAGAGAGACGTGATCATACACAAATGTAAGCAAGTTATGAAATTATTAAGTTTTAGTCAACATATCTGTTTGGGCTTCTTGCTGTCAATTTCCAGTCTACAAATGATTTGTAATTATGTTCCGGCCCCTCGACCATCCCCTCCAGAAAAACTATCGGACCGTGGCTGAATCTAGCTGATGATCCCTGCAGGCTACTTAACACTTGAACTCTCTCAGGTAAATATCAACGACCTGGACCTATGCTGCACTACCTTGTCCAAGACCCTCTGGTTTCTATTCAATAAAACAAGATAAATGTTTATATAATTAATTATTGTCTTGACATGTCTAGTGATGTCATCGTTTGATTATGTATGCATCAATGTCAACAAACCTGGTATAAATGAAATGTTTACTCAATATTGTGCTACAGTTATTCCAATACATTGTTGTACATTTAATTAGTAAGGTAGTTGAATACTCACTTTTAGTGTAGTTGCACGTATCTGTTATTTGTTGTCCCCTGCTGTGACTGTGAGAGCTGAAGCTATGTGCTGCACCTTATAGTCGGAGTTAAGTTTCGTTTCACCTGTAACTAGTCATTTCTACCCAATGAGAGAAAGAATTCACCTCAGGACAGGCAGAGGCTGAATTCTGATTGGGTGTCACTATTATCAACCTCCTCTGACAACTCAACCTTGAATAAGCCACATCTCTGGGAAAAAGGAAACTTGTCGGACACATAGACGTTTCCATCTGGGGAAAAAAGGTTAACAATGAAGTAACAAATAAAACAGTATTTTCAAATTTAACTATGTAGTTGTTTAGCCTGGTCCCAGCTCAGTTTGTTCTCTTTCCAACTCCATTGATCACTCCATTGAGGTAGAAAGAGAACAAACAGACTGGCACTCTGGTTAATTGTTTTAGTCATATTATACTGCTCAGTGGTGAGCCTCGACCTTTGTCCCTGCAGTAGGACCGGATTACCGAACAGGCACGWAGGGCTCAATGTTTTTGGGGGGTTCGTATTTGAACACAACATAAGCAATGGGACAATTTGTAGAATTGCAAGAAATTAGCTTTAAACCACAACAAATGTTTCTCAGGATCATGACAAAATGTTTAGAATATCATTGCAATAGCTGCAAATGTTTCTCTCTGACCCAAAATGTGTTGACATGCAGGATGTAAGCTGTTTTAGGTTTTGAGCGGAGTCGGGGGTGTCKTGGAAATACTAATCAATCACCAATCAGGATATTAATTAATTCAAAACGTATTAATAACATCAATGAATTATTATAAAAATGAAACTGGTCGACGAACCACCCTCAGATGATTCGTTGAGAACCCAACGAGCAGATTTGAGCCACAGGATTTTATATCAAAGTAAATCCTCCTGAATGTTCATGACAAACAACAGATGTATGGAAAGGGTCACAAGCTTAGGATTTGTATGAAACATACTAATAGACAGTATCTGCAGTAAAGACTGTTCTCATYGTGTAGAAACCAGGGTCTGGCACTCAGAACAAGCTTCTCCTCATCATTATCCATACCGGAACCATCTCCATCCTGGTACCTCCCAGCAAACAACTCATGCTATGGAATGCGGTATTTTACGTTTTATCACCAAAGGCATCGTAAATCCACTGTCAGCATTAAGCCCCAGAGACCCATTCTCAGTTCACACAGACAAAATAGAGGAGTTCTAAGAACCCCCTATTCTGTTACATAAAACAACCATTTCATGCAATAACAGTATTATAACATAATCTTGTAATTTCACTCTCACAGGGGGSCCCCTGGGAGTATGTGCCCCAGGGCCCCAAATGCAGTAGCCTGGCCCTGCACTGCAGTAGACCTTCACCAGTGCTTCTCAACCAGGGATGATAGGACCCCTAGGGTTTCTGGGCCTATCCACAGGGGGTACTTCAGAAGACTTATGGGATAACAGCCTTACTGGTCAAATGTACATGAGGGGTACTTCAGGGGTACTCCGTGCAGATCAAAATGTACTTGGTGACAGTAAAAGACAGTAAAAAGGTTGAGAACCACTAACCTACATATATATATATATACATATGGCTTGTGTTTTCTTGATAAATTATTTTGGATGTAAACAAATATTTTGAAAAACWTCTTTGTGAAAAGCTAATAGATATTATTTGTGATATTCTCACTAGGTTCAATACAAGATAGTTTTTGTAATCAATCTATAACATGCCATGGATTGAAATCATGCCAGATGCTCCTAATAACAGTTGATTCCATTCATTCACCATGATTGTCCTACTAAAGGTTCCACACTCTACAGGCTTTCTTAAACCAGTTTGTGCCAGGAACCAGCAAGGCATGGCCTTTTTCTCTGGGGACGCTTTGGTAATACATTATTGACAATGCTTTTTCGTCATAAAAAACACACATTTTATTTATTGTATTTTGTACTTTACTCTAATTAATGAAATATGTATTTACTTGGCTGCCTTCATGGTCTGTCTGTCTGTCTGTCTGTCTGTCTGTCTGTCTGTCTGTTGCTGTCTGTCTGTCTGTCTGTCTGTCTGTCTGTCTGTCTGTCTGTCTGTCTGTCTGTCTGTCTGTCTGTCTGTCTGTGTTGTATCCATGTCTCTCTCTATACTGTCTTCAAAGAATATAACAATGACTGAATCTTTATAAACAAATAACAATCTTTCATTCCTTCCATATATACAGTGCCTTCGGAAAGTATCAGACCCCTTGACTTTTTCCTCATTTTGTTATGTTACAGACTTAATCGAAAATAGTGACCCGTTTCAGGAAACTAGGTGTTATGTGGAGGATCACACTTTACTAGGAGAGGGCCGTTTTGAGCGTAACTTTTTTTAATATCATAAGTTTTTTTTTGCACTGGTTAGTATTGTAAATAAAAGCCTCTAAGAGAGGTGAGCACTAGAATATCCTGTTTGTCTCCTCACTGTCYGATCCGCTGCTTTGGTTGCTGCTTCACAATTTCTTTTACATGACCCATCAATTTAGACAAGTGTGTCTGGGTTTGTGTCATCCAATATTTATAAAATATTTATATCTGGACACTGTTTACCTAGAATTGTTCCTTTTAACATTTGTTGTCTTAATCTTTACTACACGACCTCACATGTGAATCCTTAAAGAGATGGGTGGGACTGACGTAAGAGGGTGTGAACATTACTGAATGGGTGAAGACAAAGGAGAGCTCTCCAGTAAGTACCAAAACATTCAAAGGCCATTTTCACAAAAGTGAATTTACAAGTTTATCAACTTTCAAAGCAGAATTACTGACACATTGTTCCTTAAATGCAGTGTATGATATACCATTTTGTAGCTCTGAGTCTCTACTTTTATCCAATGAAAAAACACAGTTTCAAATTTTGCTTCATACTACTGATTTGAGCAGGTCGGTCACAATTGATGAAATAAAACAATTCCTCAGCAATCTACAAACAATATCCCATAATGACGAAGTGAAAACAGGTTGTTAGAGTTTTTGCAAATTTATATAAAAACAAAAACAGAAAAACCTTCTTTACATAAGTATTGAGACCATTTGCTATGAGACTCAAAATTGAGCGCAGATGCTTCCTGTTTCCATTGATCACCCTTGAGATGTTTCTACAACTTGATTGGAGTCCACCTGTGGTAAATTCATGATTTGGAAAGGCACACAACTGTATATAAGGTCCTACAGTTGACAGTGTATGTCAGAGCAAAAACCAAGACATGAGGCTGAAGGAAATGTCCGTAGAGCTCCGAGATAGGATTGTGTCGAGGCACAGATTTGGGGAAGGGTGCCAAAACATTTCTGCAGCATTGAAAGTGCCCAAGAACACAGTAACCTCCATCATTCTTAAATGGAAGAATTTTGGAATCACCAACACTTTTCCTAGTGGTGGGCGGCTGCCCAAACCGAGCAATCAGGGGAGACTGGTGGTCACTCTGACAGAGCTCCAGAAGTACTCTGTGTAGATGGGAGAACTTTCCAGATTGACAACCGTCTCTGCAGCACTCCACCAATCAGGCCTTTATGGTAGAGTGACCAAAAAGCCCCTAAAGGACACTCAGACCATGAGAAACAAGATTCTCTGCTCTGATGAAATCAAGATTGAACTCTTTGGTCTGAATTCCAAACGTCACGTCTGGTGGAAACCTGGCACCATCTCTACGGTTAAGCAAGGTGGTGGCAGCATCATGCTGTGGGGATGTTTTCCAGCGGGAAGGACTGCGAGACTAATCAGGATCGAGACTTCCTTGATGGAAACCTGCTCCAGAGMGCTCAGGACCTCAGACTGGGCCGAAGAGGCATTTTGAATGCTTAGAAGGACAGGAAAAAGGTTTAATTCATGCACGTATCAAGAGAACATCCCTGGTCATCCCTACTGCCTCTGATCTGGTGGACTACCTAAACAACACACACTGTGTTTGTAAATTATGTCCAAGTGGCTATCTGTAAATTTAAAAAACAAGAAAATATTACTGTCTGGTTTGCTTGATACCTGTTTTCCTTGGTTTTGTATGTGTTTAGTTGGTCAGGGCGTGAGTTGGGGTGGGCATTCTATGTTTTGTGTTTCTATGTTGGGTTTAATGTGTTGCCTGATATGGTTACAATTAGAGGCAGGTGTTTGACGTTTCCTCTGATTGAGAACCATATTAAGGTAGGCTGTTCTCACTGTTTGTTTGTGGGTGATTGTCTTCCGTGTCTGTATGTATGTTCGTACCACACGGGACTGTAGCGTTTGTTTGTAGTCTGTACCTGTTCGTGCGTTCTTCGTGTATTTGTAAGTTTTCATGTTTTAGGTCAGTCTACGTCGTTTATTTGTTTTGTAGTTTGTTTAAAAGTTTTCGTGTTTCGTCGTTCTGTTAATAAATATTCATTATGTCTTCATTCAACGCTGCGTTTTGGTCCGACCCTTCACTCCTTCTCGAGGAAGAAGACAGCGTTACGATATAAGGAATTTGCTAATATTATTTATACTTTGACTTTAGAATAGCTTACAGTATATTTGTAATACACTTATTTTGATTCTAGTATATTCAAAACCCAAATACTTTAGACTTTTACTACAAGTAGTATTTTAACTGGGTGACTTCACACTTTTAACTTGAGTCATTTATGATTAAGGATCCTTGAACTTTTTACTCAGAGATATGACAAATGGGTAGCTTTTTCCACCATGGTGAAGACATCAGCAGGAACTAGGCAGCATGTTTCTAAACAAGGAAGATAAATATGAGGTAATGAGACATGATGATAGATTTTAAAAAATGGTATCCGATTATTCAGGATAGATTTCAGGTCAGGCTCACTAGCATGGGTACCATAAAACAAGACTCTGACCTGGACACTTTATAGTGCACTAGGGCCCTGGTGAAAAGTAATGTAAAGGGAATAGGGTGCCATTGGGAGACACATCCCACATGTGCTGATGTGTTTCAGACTGTCCTTCCTATTTAGATACCTGTCTCTTACCACAGGTGTATGAAATGTCTGCTTTGTTCTGCAGTCATCAACATGATGCACTGACTTCCCTCACGGTCCTTCTCATCCCGAGGTGTGTTTTGATGGAATGACGTCCTTGTCATCACGAGGTGTGTTTTGATGGAATGACGTCCTTGTCATCACGAGGTGTGTTTCTAATGTCATTTCCAGTAAAAGGTGTGGCAACGTATCGTGTGTACCCGGATCCTATTTCTTTGTGTGTAACAGTCAGTTTAGCTTACGAAACATTTGCTTAGTTATCGGACACCAACGTGATTTGTTGGACAAAACGTGATCTGTGATAGAGTTTCAATATTTGCAACCCTTGTGATAAGTATATATGTGAGGGTTTTTGAATCAGGAAAAATCCTCTTATCTTTTCGAGCTCATTAATGATAGAATGTTCATATGTGACCCGATTCAAGAAGCTAGGCACTACTTCACCGCTTGTTTGTCAAAAATGCCTTAAAAAACAAACTTGTATGCCGACTGCAAATACGAGCCCAGTCGGTTTAGCCACGGAAAAAGACAAGAACCTTCCCACTAGCCATGATTGGCTGAGATAATGGATGTGCTGGATATGCCGAGCGATGAGTTCGGATTGGTCTGCCATGTAGCACGCTTCTGTCTATAACGTGAGCTGCTCAGTATGTGAAGATACTGAGCAGCTTTTTAAAAAAAGATATGATGTTAGCAATGGACTGATCTCAACAACATTGCTGCCTTAAATTTAGCAGGCGCTATAGACAAAGATCAGTGGGTAAAAGTTGTGATGGACTAGAACTATGGTCAGTGTGAACTGTAGTGACTTGACACAGGTTGTGATAAGAGTCACAACCTGTCACAACCTGTGACTCTCAACAATGATAATAGTCATTGACTCAAAGCAGCATTCCAAACGTTGCTTGGTAGGAGAGGTAGTTGCAGGAACGTTGGAATGGCTTTTGTCAGCTTCCTCAATAGTTGGTCCAGATGATCCACCGCTTGCAGGAGCGGCGAACACCAGCACCAGGGAATCCACCAGTCATGCCTTCAGGCATACCACCAGCACCGGGGAATCCACCAGTCATACCTTCAGGCATACCACCAGCACCGGGGAATCCACCAGTCCATGCTTCGGGCATACCACCAGCACCGGGGAACACCAGTCATCCTTCAGGCATACCACCAGCACGGGGATCCACCAGCCATGCCTTCAGGCTACCAACAGCACCAGGTAATCCACCAGTCCATGCCTTCAGGCATACCATCAGCACCGGGGAATCCACCAGTCATGCCTTCAGGCATACCACCAGCACCGGGGAGCACCAGCCATGCCTTCAGGCATACCACCAGCACCAGGGAATCCACCAGCCATGCCTTCGGGCATACCACCAGCACAGGGGGATCCACCAGCCATACCTTCGGGCATACCACCAGCATTAGGGAATCCACCAGTCATGCCTTCAGGCATATCACTAGCACCGGGGAATCCACCAGTCATGCCTTCAGGCATACCATCAGCACCCTGGTACAACTTGGTGATGATTGGGTTGCACACAATGTATAAATTGATGGTTCAGATTACAGGATGCCATATTTTTCCATATTCTGTTCCAGTTAAAGGGTTGTTCAGATTCAATTAGATCTGTGGACCATACTTTTTGAATGGTTAGCTCAGAATATGAGCTTTCCAATAGTTGTTTATACATTTTGTATTTATTAACTTTTACTTATTGAGGGTAGCCCAATTGAGACCAGGGTCTCATTCCCAATGGTGCACTGAATACAAACATTTTCTCCCAAACAGGAAGGAAAACTAACTTGACAAATAGAACAAGGAGAATAAAAATAAGCACAAATAACCAACTCAACACCACAATTTCAACATATAAACCACCACAATCAATCGAAAGAACTGCAATCCGCCTTCCGAGTGGCACATCGGTCTAAAGCCCTTATTGCAGTGCTAGGGGTGTCGCTACAGACCTGGGTTTGATCCCAGGCTGTATCACAACTGGCTGTGATCGGGAGTCCCCATAGGGCGGTGCACACAATAGGCCGGCATCGTCCGGGTGAGGGGAGGGTTTAGCCGGGGGGCTTTACTTGGCTCATCGCGCTCTAGCGACTCCTTGTGGCGGGTCGGGCGCCTACAAGTTGACCATGGTCGTCAGTTGAACAGTGTTTCCTCTGAAATATTGGTGCGGCTGGCTTCCTGGTTAAGCGGGCAGGTGTTAAGAAGCACTGTTTGGTGCGTCATGTTTCGGAGGACGCATGACTCGACCTTCGCCTCCCGAGCCCATTGGGGAGGTGCAGCGATGAGACAAGATCAAAGTTGTGGAGAAAAAAGGGGTAAAATACAATCTTCATTGAAATAATTCAACACCAGGGTCCTAACCTACACTAGAGGCACCAGGGAAACAAGATGCAAGGAATTTTGTAGGTTATTCCAACAATGGGGCAATAAAACTAAAGGAGGATTTACCTAAATTGGTAGAGACTAGAGGTCGACCAATTAATTGGAATGGCCGATTAATTAGGGCCGATTTCAAGTTTTCATAACAATCGKAAATCGGTATTTTTGGGCGCCGATTTTGCCGATAAAAAAAAAAAAATGTAATACCTTTATTTAACTAGGCAAGTCAGTTAAGAACACATTCTTATTTTCAATGACGGCCTAGGAACGCTGGGTTAGCTGCCTTGTTCAGGGGCAGAATGACAGATTTTCACCTTGTCAGCTCGGGGGATCCAATCTTGCAACCTTACAGTTAACTAGTCCAACGCTCTAACCACCTGCCTCTCATTGCACTCCATGAGGAGTCTGCCTGTTACGCGAATGCAGTAGAAGCCAAGGTAAGTTGCTAGCTAGCATTAAACTTGTAACTTGTCTTATAAAAAACAATCAATCAATCAATCATAATCACTAGTTATAACTACACATGGTTGATGATATTACTCGTTTTTCTGGCATGTCCTGCGTTGCATATAATCGATGCAACGCTGGGGGATGATTTAACAAAAGAGCATTTGCGAAAAAAGCACAATCGTTGGACGACTGTACCTAACCATAAACACCAATGCCTTTCTTAAAATAAATACACAGAAGTATATATTTTTAAACCTGCATCTTTAGCTAAAAGAAATCCAGGTTAGCAGGCAATATTAACCAGGTGAAATTGTCTCATTTATCTTGCGTTCATTGCACGCAGAGTCAGGGTATTTGCAACAGTTTGGGCAGCCTGGCTCGTTGCGAACTAATTTGCCAGAATTTTACGTAATTATGACATAGCATTGAAGGTTGTGCAATGTAACAGGAATATTTAGAATTAGGGATGCCACCCGTTAGATAAAATACCGAACGGTTCCGTATTTCTTTGAAATAGTAAACGTTCTGTTTTCGAAATGATAGTTTCCGGATTCGACCATATTAATGACCAAAGGCTCGTATTTCTGTGTGTTATTATGTTACAATTAAGTCTATGATTTGATAGAGCAGTCTGACTGAGCGATGGTAGGCAGCAGCAGGCTCGTAAGCACTTATTCAAACAGCACTTTCATGCGTTTTGCCAGCAGCTCTTCGCAAGCACAGCACTGTTTACAGCCTAATGGCTGGTGTAACCAATGTTAAATGGCTAGCTAGTTAGCTGGGTGTGCGCTAATAGCTTTTCAAACGTCACTCGCTCTGAGACTTGGAGTACTTATTCCCCTTGCTCTGCAAGGGCCGCGCTTTTGTGGAGCGATGGGTAACGCTGCTTCGAGTGTGGCTGTTTTCGATGTGTTCCTGGTTCAAGCCCAGGTAGGGGCGAGGAGAGGGACGGAAGTTAGACTGCTACACTGGCAATACTATAGTGCCCATAAGAACATTCAATAGTCAAAGGTACATGAAATACTATATTAACTACAACCTAAAACCTCTTACCTTGGAATATTGAAGTCTCATGTTAAAAGGAACCACCAACTTTCATATGTTTTCATATGTTCTCAACTTAAACGTTAGCTTTTTTACATAGCACATATTGCACTTTTACTTCTACAACACTTTGTTTTTGCATTATTTAAACCAAATTGAACATGTTTCATTATTTATTTGAGGCTAAATTTATTTTTTATTGATGTATTATATTAAGTTAAAATAAGTGTTCATTCAGTATTGTTGTAATTGTCATTATTACAAATAAAAAAATTAAAAAATTGGCCGATTGATCGGTATTGGCTTTTTTTGGTCCTCCAATAATCGGTAACGGGTTAAAAAATCATAATCGGTTCCGACCTCTAGTAGAGACCAAGAGGAACTCAAGAGAGTTAATTAATCTGACGAGCGGCTTTGGTAGCTCATTCTTTCATACATTAGTAACAAAGTTATGGTACGTTGGAAGCTGCTGTAGTAGAGCTTTGTAAACAAAAAGGGAGGATGAAGTGATCTACGGGACTTTAATGTGGGCCAGCCAACCTTTTAATACAGGATGCAGTGGTGAGTATTAAAACTGTCACCTTTAGACAAAGAGCACTATGGTAGACTGCAGCCAAAGGTGGAGAGTAGTGGCTCTGCAATCTGGTAAATGGTGTCACAATAGTCAAGAACTGTCAGGAAAGTTGTGTCAATCTGCTTCCTGCTCTTTAGGGAGAGGCAAAGATCTATCCTAAAAACAGAAGCCCCACTTTGCACAGATGAATATTACAAGTTAAACAAGATAAACCAATATTATTTATATTAGTAGTAAAGAGAACAGGTTCTCAGTAGCAAGGAAAGCTGACTTGATACCATCAGAAATACACACATTGAGTCCTGTCTGGACAGATCTCTCAACCCACTTTCAACAAGCCTGATCCAGGCCTATGCCAGTCAACCTTATAAATGAGTGTGATGGTCAACAGTGTCCAAGTCTTTATCGTGTTTCTTGATCAAAGTAATTGAACCATCTAAACAAGTGTAGCAGCTGAACCTGCTCTGTCCAGGTCTACACCTGATTGGTTCACATAGATAGATGGATTCTACACCTGATGTTCAATAAGAAAGTATGATTCTAACCCTGATTGGTCACATTAAGATTAGATGGATTCAACACCTAATTGGTTCACATTAAGAATAGAGTGAGATAGTTATAAAAGGTTCTTAGTTGGCAGTTGGCCAGGGATTCTTAGAACTTTGGGAAAGGTAAGATAATTAGCAATTGTACGGTATTTATCTAGTCAGAAAGGATCTCCTCCTTTATGTAGTGGGATATCAGACATGTCCTGCGTTACAGATACACACATGTAAATGTATTCTAGTATGGGACCAAAGGCTGTGAAACCCTGCTGGACAACAAGGGAAAGGGGGATACTAGTCATTTGTACAAATGAAATGTGTCTTCCACATTTAACCCTTCAGAATCAGAGACAGTGCAGACGGCTGCCTTAATCAACAGCCACATCTTCAGCACCTGGGGAACAGTGGTTACTGCCTTGTTCACGAGCAGAAACACAACATTTATACCTTGTCAGCTCAGGGATTTTGATCCACAGTAACCTTCCAGTTACTGGCCCAATGCTCTAATTCTTGGTTCTGCAACCCCAAGGGGGAGGAGTTGTTAAAATGTTTTACCACTTTACAGAAGTTAGCATATATAGCAGTATATATAGAGATCAGTCCTTTCAGGAGCCCAGATATTTATTTATAAATCCCATCATTGAATGGTTTGGTAGTTGGGTTTCCCAAGGGACTCATAGGCTAACATACTGACCTAATTGTTAAATATAAACAAAAAGTGTTGCCTGGTATATGTGTATGTATCTGGTAATGTGTATGTATCTGGTGTGTATGCTGTAGTGTATGTATTGGTAATGTTTGTATGTATCTGGTATGTGTATGTATCTGGTAATGTATGTATGTATCTGGTATGTGTATGTATCTGGTAGTGTAGTACTGGTATTGTGTTATGTACTGGTATGTGAGTATCTGGTACTGTGTATGTATCTGGTTACTTGTGTATGTATCTTGGTAAATGATGTAGTGATCTGGTAATGTGTATGTATCGGTATGTGTATGTATCTGGTAATGTGTATGTATCGTGGTATGTGGTATGTATCTGGTATGTGTATAGTATCTGGTAATTGTGTATGTATCTGGTAATGTGTATGTATCTGGTAATTGTTATGTAATCTGGTATATAGTTATAAATTGTATCTGGTAATGTGTATGTATCTGGTATGTTGTATTATCTGGTATGTATATGTATCTGGTATGTGTATGTATCTGGTTGTAATGTGTATGTATCTGTCATGTGGTATGTATCTTGAGATCAGTGTATGTTATCTGGTAATTGTTATGTATCTGGTAATGTGTTGATTATCTTCCAAATTGCTAGGAAATGTTCTCAATTCCATTTACGGTTGCTTCCTCACTGAATATCGGATCATGGTTTACGGATTATCAATCTTGTAAATGTAACTCCTATTTGAGAGTGAAAGATGCCAATTAAATGGTACCTCAGCTCGTCTCTTTCAGATTAAAATTTCTTAAGCATGCATGTGGTGAAATTAATACCCAACATCTGATCTGAGGCTTTTTGACCATTCTTTGTTCTTAATCATTGTTGGGAACAATTGGATACCAGATCAGAATGTTGTGGTACTATATTTATGAATAGTATATGAATCCTGTTAATTAAAATGTCAAATTTGCCACAATACTTAATTTCACTTATTATTTCTCAGAGATCAAATTACTTTATATTTTGTAACACAATAATCATCTTATTTATATTATATAACACAATAATTCATCTTAATCTGAGATGGTATGTGAAATCTTATTCCTTCTGGTCTTCTGAGTTGGAACTACCTGAGGTGAAATAGGTGCCATGCACTGATAACCTTAACAGCGGCTAATGCAGCCCTGCTGCTAAAGACAATGGAGATGGCTGTACATGCGTTCCACCCAACAGTATGCAGCCGTACTGGGCAAGTGCTGACCACTTGCAGTCATTCAATTTCTCTTCTCTTCTTCTTCTTTTTTCCTCTTCCTGTCTCCTCTCTCTCTCTCTCTTCTCCTCTTCCTGTCTCTTCCTCTCCTCCTCCTCTTCGATCTTCCTCTGGGCCTCCTGGTACATCTCATTGGTGTAGTGTTTTCCTCCATTCTTCTCCACCATCTCCTCTATTTTCTTCAGCAGCTCTGGGACCTGAGTGTTGTGTTTTCTCTTGTCATTATTTAGGGAGTGATATCTGCCCCCACAGATATTGATGAGTTTCCGTAGCTCTTTGCTCTCAGCCAGAAACTCCTGTACTGATTTTCCCTTCAGTTGATCTCCATGTGTGAACAGCAAGATGGTGTACATTGAGGCTTCTTCTCCAAAGTTCTCCTGGATCCACTTCACAGTGTTCCTCTCCTCCTCTGTGAACCTCCCCAGTCTGATCACCAGCAGGAAGGCGTGGGGTCCTGGGACTGACAGTTCTATACACCTGACTATTTCACTTTTCATCTCTTCTTCAGACATTGTTGTGTCATAGAGCCCCGGGGTGTCGATGATATCAATCTTCCTCCCATCCACCTCCCCACTCTGTTTCTCACTCTGTGCAGTCACAGACACTGGAGTATCCTCCGCTTTAAACACCTCTGTCCCCAGTATGGTATTTCCTGTTGCACTCTTCCCTGCTCCAGTCTTCCCCAGCAGAACTATCCTCAGGTTAGAGGCCTGCCCTGAAACTGTGGAAACAGACAAGAAATTATTGATTTTGCAATAATATTTTAAGATAAATGCACAAGGCAGAGGACTAAAGGTCAAGAGGACTAAAGGTCAAGAGGACTAAAAGTCAAGAGGACTAAAAGTCGAAAGAGAACTAACGATCAATGGAAATAGTGGTTTTTCTGTAATAGCGAATTATTGATCAATGGGTCAGAGACATGGGAGGAATTTGTCTTGACATTGAGCCTGAAATAGGCCATTGGCCCAGTTTCATTGCAAGGAATTATGATTGGTCAACCACACACTAGGCTTTCGTTATAAAACTACATCCCGTTCCTTTGTTCTGTGGAAAGAATCACTGAAAGGAGAGAATATCTGAGGACAGGGGAGAATGAACATCTACCTCTCAGCATAACATCTATGATTTGTCCTCTTTGAATAAACCTATTTGTCTCCCCCTGATTTGCATTGGGGTCTGTGTTATTGAAGAGTAACATCAACTGCTAACACTTGGTGCCGTGACCCGGATGAATTGGTCGTAACCAACAACAAGGAACAACTAAACTGTGTGTTGATCCAGGGAAAAGAGAGAGAGAGAGTGCTGAGCGCAACCCATGAGATTCAACTCTTAATCTCCTGATTGACTGCTAACATATTGCTGGGTGAGTCTAGACCGATAGCATTTCAAAGAACCAAATCAGGTTAAAATTAGTGCATGCAATGAGTGGTACGTATCTGTGATATATAAGGTTTAGTCCTTTGTTTGCTCTGTTACAGGTTTGTTAAATCTCTATTATAGGGGTTCAAGTCCTCAATTAAAAGGTTGGAGTCCTTCTTGTTGCATAGAAGTGAGTTGCTAGTTGAGTAGCAATTTTTACACATGTGGGTAATGTAAGCCTTCAACAAGCTTTTGAAGTTTTATGGGTAACCAGGCCTTACAGAGACAATTTGAAAAATAAGAGGTTATAGTCCTCAACGGAGGTTATAAATATATATATATATTATTATTTAAAAAAATTGTGGGGGATTAAATAAATAAATAAATATAGAAACATAGAGATATACACTGCTCAAAAAAATAAAGGGAACACTTAAACAACACAATGTAACTCCAAGTCAATCACACTTCTGTGAAATCAAACTGTCCACTTAGGAAGCAACACTGATTGACAATAAATTTCACATGCTGTTGTGTAAATGGAATAGACAACAGGTGGAAATTATAGGCAATTAGCAAGACACCCCCAATAAAGGAGTGGTTCTGCAGGTGGTGACCACAGACCACTTCTCAAGAGTATCCTATTGCCTTCCTAGGCGCTTGATGTTTTGGTCACTTTGAATGCTGCGGTGCTTTTCACTCTTACGTGTAGCATGAGACCGGAGTCCCACAACCCACACAAGTAATGGGCTCAGGTAGTGCAGCTCATTCCAGGATGGCACATTCAAATGCGAGCTGTGGCAAGAAGGCTTTGCTGTGTCTGTCAGGTAGTGTCCAGAGCATGGAGGCGCTACCAGGAGACAAAAGGGCCAGTCACATCAGGAGACGTGGAGGAGGCCGTAGAGGGCAACAATCCAGCAGCAGGAACCGCTTACCTCCGCCTTTGTGCAAGGAGGAGCAGAGGAGGAGCACTGCCAGAGCCCTGCAAAAATGACCTCCAGCAGGCCACAAATGTGCATGTGTCTGCTCAAACGGTCAGAAACAGACTCCATGAGGGTGCGGTATGATGTCCACAGGTGGTGGGTTGTGCTTACAGCCCAACACTGTGCAGGACGTTAGGCATTTGCCAGAGAACCACCAAGATTGGCAAATTCGCCACTGGCGCCCTGTGACTCTTCACCAGGTTGAAAGCAGGTTCACACTGAGCACATGTGACCAAGAAACGGTAAGAGTTCTTGGAGACACATGTCGATGAGAAACGTTTCGGCTGCCTGCAAATAACCTCCACTGGTGACCGGTTGTTTGGCGGTGGGTCAAGTCATCGGGGGTGGAGGTGGTGCATTTCTTTGGGGGAGGCCCGCAACAGCCCTCTCCATCGTGCTCGCCAAGAGGTAGCACTGACTGCCATTAGGTAATCGAGATTTGCTGAGATCCTCAGGACCCCTTGTGAGACCATATTGCTGATGGAGTGCCGGTTGGCCCTGGGTTTCCTCCTAATGCAAGAACAATGCTAGACATCATGTGGCTGGAGTGTGTCAGCAGTTCCTGCAAGAGGAGGCATTGATTGCTATGAACTGGCCGCCCGTTTCCCCAACCGAATCCAATTGAAGCACTCTGGGACATCATGATCTCGGCTCCATCCACCAACGCCACGGTTGCACCACAAACTGTCCCAGGACGGTGGCGGATAGCTTACTCCAGGTCTGGAGGAGATCCTCAGTGAGACCATCGCCAACTCATCAGAGCATGCCAAAGCTTCTTGTCAGGATGTCACAACAGGGCACGTTGAGAGGCCGACACACACTACTGAAGCCTCATGTTGACTGTTTAAATGAAGGACATTACATCAAATGGATCAGCCTGTAGTGTGGTTTTCCACTTTAATTTTGAGTGTGACTCCAAATCCAGACCCCCATGGGTTGATAAATTTGATTTCCATTGATAATTTTTGTGTGATTTTGTTGTCAGCACATTCAACTATGTAAAGAAAAAAGTATTTAATAAGAATATTTCATTCATTCAGATCTAGGATGTGTTATTTTAGTGTTCCCTTTATTTTTTTGAGCAGTGTATATTATACAACCTTTGAAGTTAATGTAATGCCATTGTTAAGTAATTAAAACCACTCTGGAAAAGGGCGGAACAGCTCCTCCGGACGTGAGCATGAAACATATTTTAAATTCACTGTCTAGTGATATGAAGAACCATTTCAAAGTAGAGAAGTGTAGGCAGATCATTTGTTTTAACCTTTATTTAACAAGTCAGTTAAGAACAATTTTTTTCAATGATGGCCTAGGAACAGTGGGTTAACTGCCTTGTTCAGGGGCAGAACTACATGTTTTTACCTTGTCAGCTCGGGGATTCGATCTTGCAACCTTTCGGTTATTAGTCCAACACTCTAACCACTAGGCAACCTGCCGCCCTAATCAAGACATATTCTGACATTGTTGACAAAGATGGAATATGGAATCTGTCTGACATACAAAAAGCTTGGGGAAAAATACAGAGAATGTCTGAGTGTGAGAGGACATTGCAGAGAGATAAAGATAGTTTGAGAGCTCTTGGTGAACAGATAAAAACCTTGAAAGGAGAAATTCAACAATTACAGACAAGGGTCGTAAAAACAGACTTGGCCCCAACATGTGGACCCTTTGTTCACTCCATCTACCCTCACACTGAGTTGCGCAAGGCAGATCAGGTTGTAAGCATCTGGTCAGCACTGCTTGGCTTTGAGTCAACAGATATTGACAGCGGTGACGAACAATCTCTTACGCCAACCAGAACACAGGCTGTAAAAGGTAGTGAAGACAAACCTCCAGTGACAGTAATCACACATAAATCTCCAAAACAGTTGGATGAATGGTCAAAACTTCCACGAGACGTGGTTATGAAGACATGGGACCATTTGAAGCATTAAGAAACTCTACAATCTACATCCATATGATGGGTTACAGTTATTAGCCTTTGTTTTGAACAGGTGGGGACATGGCATACTTGAAGAAAAGGCTTATAGAGCTGTGGGTGGTGAAGAGCAAGATGTGGCTGATGGATGGAGAGCCAGACATGTTTTCCTTAAGGGTCTGACCAATGGGTGGTGAAGAGCAAGATGTGGCTGATGGATGGAAGCCAGACATGTTTTCCTTAAGAGGTCTGACCAATGGGTGGTGAAGAGCAAGATGTGGCTGATGGATGGAGAGCCAGACATGTTTTCCTTTAAGGTCTGACCAATGGGTGGTGAAGAGCAAGATGTGGCTGATGGATGGAGAGCCAGACATGTTTTCCTTAAGGGTCTGACCAATGGGTGGTGAAGAGCAAGATGTGGCTGATGGATGGAGAGCCAGACATGTTTTCCTTAAGGCTCTGACCAATGCAACCACCAACTGTGTTCAAACACTGAAAGAATCGTTTGTTGATTTTGAAGAAAGGTTTAGAGCCGAGGTGGTTAGACACAGCAGGTTACACAACATGGAAGATGAAGGTGCTCCATGTTTGGAGGAATTGAATGTAATCACCCATCAGTGAAACACTTTGGTTTCCACAACTAAGGACTGGGAGAGACAAAACTWCGACGACATCATCGACAGGCTGTCACAACTGGACAGAGACATCAATCAACATAATAAACCGGCTGTTAACTAGTGATTATGTTGAGATTGATTGTTTTTTCTAAGATAGTTTAATGCTAGCTAGCATCTTACCTTGGCTCCTTGCTGCACTCGTGTAACAGGTGGTCAGCCTGCCACGCAGTCTCCTGTTGGAGTGCAATATAATCGTCCATAATCCGCGTCCAAAAATGCAGATTACCGATTGTTATGAATACTTGAAATCGGCCCTAATTAATAGGCCATCGACCTCTATTTGGGACACATTGGTGTTAGACAAGAYAGTTTATCGTTTTGTGGGCAAATGGTGAAATCCTGGTGTGCGGAAAGAGTCTGAGGCTGTTGTGGCAAATTGCAACATTTGTATGGAAAACAACACCAAGAGACGAGTGAAAGTACAGATACGACGAGCGCCTGCCCCACCAGGACCCTTCAGACATCTACAGCTTGACTACATCACGCTGCCCAAATGTAAAGGACAGGAAGATGTGCTGGTCGTTGTTGATCGTTTCTCACGATGAGTTGAAGCCTAACCTACTGAGAACGGAAACGCACAAAACACAGCTAAAATTCTGATTAGAGAAATCATAGACAGACAAGTAAAAGAGACGTGGGGAATAAGTCCTGAGGGGGGACATGACGTAGTACCAGGACAGAGGGTGATGGTAAAAAAAAATGTAACAGACACAATAGGGCCAAAACGGGAAGGTCATTATCAAGTGTTGCTCATAATGAGGTCAGCAGTGAAAGTCCAGGAAACATCCCGATGGATACATGTCACTCATTGCATTTTTTTACATTGTGATGACAAAGCGGAGCCTGGAGAATAAACAACTTATTGATTAGCAATCGGGGGACAATCTCGGGTGAAGAAGCATAGTAAGATGATCAGAACCTGATAAGCTTCTATGTTGTACACTGCAGTCATCATATTAGGGATATCTAGGTGAAATGTCCAACTTTTTCATGAAAATCGGGACATGCTTACTTYGGGAAATMTAYGTGAAATATACATTTCTCTTGAAACCAGGACGTTACTTWCATCATTGTTTCCTTCGTTACAGGTTATGAGAATCTAACATCGGAAGATGYAGCAATATCCCTTGACCCAAGGMCTGTACCTGAAATGATACAAGATCACCGGTGAAGTGTTCMTTAGAGACGTCCTTATCAACCWGTGGGACGGAAGAAGARTTCCTCACTACCGGCAGAYTGTCAGAACATCATGTCTAATAGTTATCTATGTTGGACTGATACCAGTGTGGAAGAGCTGGTCACTTTTAAAGGAYTTGGTGAATGATTACCTTGCCAAGAGGACAATTGACTATTGTTGTCTTGTAGACAATTATTTTTTTGTGTGAGTTTCCTCAAATTCAGGATGTGGTAGGAATTGTAAGGGACAYCATCATGACACCTGTTAATACTTATTTTCTATAACTTTGTTTGAAATCTATTTTTTATTGTAACAGCGAGTAAAATATGTCCTTTGTGTTTTATAGAAATGTAAYGTGTTTAATGTGAATGATTTTATGCTTACCGCTAATGTTTTGTATTATTTTCCAAAAATACATTTGAAGTATATTTCTTTTTAAAATGGTCTAGGGGGAGTGTAAGAATATTTTATGATAAATACACAACGCAGAGCACGAGAGGTCAATAGATTACTAAAGGTCAAGAGGACTAAACGTCAATAGAGTATGAACGATCAATAAAAATAGTGTTTTTTCTGTAATTGGGAATTACTGTGAGGAATTTGTCTTGACATTGAGACTGAAATAGGATACTTGTTATTTTGCCATTGGCCCAGTTTTATTGCAAGGAATTATAATTGGTCAACCACAGGCTAGGGTTGGGTTATAAAACTACATCCTGTTCCTTTGTTCTGTGGAAAGAATCACTRAGGACAGGGGAGAATGAACATCTACCTCTCAGCATAACATCTATGATTTGTCCTCTTTGAATAAACCTATTTTTCTCCCCCTGATTTGCTTTGGGGTCTGTGTTATTGAAGAGTAACATCAACTGCTAACACTGATAGTGGGTGTCTTGATAAAAGGCTACTGAAAACCCTGTGTAAGTCCATGTTCCCTAAGATATATTTATTTGACTCTTGTTGGTGGTTTAGAATTCTGTTGCTCAAAGTAATATTAATATGTTGATAGAAATTCCAGTAAAGTCTTCCTAATTCGTAGCAGGCAACTTTTATAGGTGGATGTTAGAGTATAAACACAATTTTCCGCGCTCAACAGATACGTTATATGGAACAACAAAGATATACGATTTAAAAATAGTTCTCTTTGTGTCGTACTGGTTGAGATATAAACTACATTTCTGGTTTGGTCAAGTTACTGAATGAGGATGGATATCTACTCTCGTATGAGGAATTTCTTGATTAGTTTAAAATTCCACATAACCCTAAAGAATTATGTCAAATGTTTTTGATCGCAGATTCAAGGGAGAGTTGTATCTTTTTTTAACATTTCTCTGTGGTTGATGTAAGTTAACATTAGATTACGATAATTATATTTTATTGCCAATATTAGGCATCATCAAAGATAAATGTAGTACAACATTAGGAATATTGTTGTGTAGATACTACAATTCCCTCATCAAGACTGCTTTTGGTTGCAATATCTATGGTGAATATACAATGGGGGAAAGCATTGAAATTGCTAACAAATATTTATCAGTAACGAGTTAAAGGAAGTTTCATTTAAAATGTTACATAGAATTTATCCTGTGAAACAGTGGAGACATGAATGTTAATTTTTTGTGAAAGAGGAACATTCTTTTTTGATTATGACTTTTTTGGATTGAACATACAGTTATAAAAATTGAGTAGTACTATTTAATGTTGATTGACAAAGCCAAACCTGACCGAAAATAAAAAACTATCGCCTATATCGAATCTTCCATCCTTCAAAATTTAAGAAAAAGCTGTTGCGAATATTGACTATACTGTGATTTCTGTGGAATGGAGAAGGAGACCTTTTTGGTTTGTTTTTTGCATAGAATTCATTTTTGGGATTGACATTTAATGGTTTTGAATATAATGATTTATTTCAGAAATTCTGATGTAGTAAAGTGTAGTATATTTAATTAAACTGGCTAATAATACTAGGTCAATTTAATATTCACAAATGCAAATGGCTCTAATTCAAAACCTAACTTTTTTCACTTTATAATTAATTTTAAACAATATGGCACTACTTTAACTAAAAAGAAATTAAAAGGCAATTAAAACTTGTTGTATTATTAATGATGTGATTTGTTTGTTTAGGATTCCTGGCTATGTAAATAGTTTGTATGTATGCTTGTTTGCATGTGACTATTCCTCTTTTGTTTGTTGATATTTGTTATATAAAAAATTTAAAAATATAATAAAAAAAGAAAAAGAAAGAAAGGGAACAAACAGATCTGGGACCAGACTAGGCAACTATAAAGTTACATTTAAAAAATCAGTTTTATTTGATATTACATTTTTTACCTTTTTTTGTGTCCAATGTGTCCAACACATTTAGTTAACCAAAGATGTGGCTATCTTCTGATTCTGGCAAGCAGCCAAGGTTAAAAAGCTACATCCAAATCAGAATTCACACTCTGCATATCCTGAGTAGAATCATGTTTTTCTTAGCAACACTCTCTCATTGGCTAGAAATGACTAGTTTTATGGGAACATGAAAACTTAAACAGAATGTAAGGTGCAGCATATTGGGCGCTTTAGTTTTGTATATTCCCATTAAAAAAAACTGTAATTGTTGACATTTAATTAGTGAGTAGTTAAGTAGAATTCTCACTTTGTCTCCTGTGTGACTTGAGAGCCTATTTTCAGAGTTTTGCATGAGTTTAGACCATTCCATTGCTCCTTAAGGTAAATCTCCACCCACCTGGGGCACCGGCTATGCAAACCAGCAGGACCACTGCTTCAGCTCTCTGTGACAACAGCAGACAACAATATACAGATCTGTGCAACACACTAAAAGTGAGTATTCAACTTAACTATCTTACTAATTAAAATGTTGTAACAACAATCTACTTTAAGTATTTGAATAACTGTTGCACAATATTAGGTAGACATTTTATTGATACCAGGTTCTGTTAATATTTATGCTAATAATCATGTGATTGCAGTATGTTTGTATTTATAACATTTTAATATTGTAGAACAGTGAAAGGAGAAACATGGTTAGACTTTTTCCTGAACATCTTACCTTGTTTTAGTGCAGAGATAGTGCAGTAACATTACCTTGTTTAGTGCAGAGATAGTGCAGTAATACTGTAACCTTGTTTAGTGCAGAGATAGTGCAGTATACTGTACCTGTTTAGTGCAGAGATAGTGCAGTATACTGGTACCTTGTTTAGTACAGAGATAGTGCAGTATACTGTACCTTGTTTAGTGCAGAGATAGTGCAGTATACTGTACCTTGTTTAGTGAGAGAATAGTGCAGTATACTGTACCTTGTTTAGTGCAGAGATAGTGCAGTATACTGTACCTTGTTTAGTGTAGAGATAGTGCGTATACTGTACTTGGTTAGTGCAGAGATAGCTGCAGTATACTGTACCTTGTGTTAGTGCAGGAGATAGTGCAGTATCTGTATCTTTGTAATGCAGAGATAGTGCAGTATACTGTACCTTGTTTAGTGTAGAGATAGTGCACGTATACTGTACCTTGTTAGTGCAGAGATAGTGCAGTATATGTACCTTGTTAGTGCAGAGATAGTGCAGATATACTGGACTTGTTTAGTGCTAGAGATAGTGCCAGTTACACTTGTATCTTGTTTAGTACAGAGATAGTGCAGTATACTGTATCTTGGTTTGTGCAGAGATAGTGCAGTATACTGTATCTTGGGTCAACACACTCTTATAGCAGGTTGTTGCTGTTGAGGGACACACCTGCAGGTTTTTATCAGTACTGACTAAGGTCACGGTTCCACTGCTTAGACTTGCATGCATCAACCATTGGTTGATTGACAGATTGCTGACAACACATGATGTGGTTAGCTGATATGTAAAATACCTACCAGGTGTGTAAGATCATGGTGTCAGCAACGTCCTGAGCAGAGAACAGAGAAAACACATCTTTGTTTCAGATACCTCCTGATTTTACACATTAAGCACTGGTTCATTAATTCTGATTCCACTTAATTATGTTAACTCTTCTGTCTGTCTACACAGTAAGATGTGATGTTTTGATGGTAATGGGAACACAACCTCTAAACTGGTCTATCTGGTCTTGACAGCAGCAGCAGGCAAGGTAGAATAGATAGCCATGTTTAGAATGTCATTTGATACGCCCCGTATGAGAAGTTATGTTGATCTGATGTAGGCTACGTTGTTGGGAATGTACTTGTGTTTATCCACAGTTATACCACATATCATTACTCTTTTTTAGTTTATAGTTTAAATCGTTTTTATTGTTTGAAAGTCAATATAGCTGAGAAAAATATATTCTGTAAAAGTAGGAACTTTGCAGAACATGCATGAGTCACCAAAGAAATGTGGACTTTATATTTTGTAATGAGGTCATCGTCTGTTTCCATGTTTTTGATTGCTGCATTGTAGTAATGCACGAGGAGAGGAAGGACTCTGAGATTATGTCCTGTTGACACTCTATCTGCAAGACTTCACTGGTCAATGCCAAGGTAACACACACACACACACACACACACACACACACACACACACACACCACACACACACACACACACACACACACACAACACACACACACACCACACACACACAACACACACACACACACACACCCACACACACACACGTCATACCCTCACGCCCTGACCGTAGAGAGCTTTTTATTTCTCTATTTTGGTTTGGTATGTGATTTTGGTATTCTATGTTTCTTTTTTTTTGTTTTGTATTTCTTTGGTTTTGGCCGGGTATGGTTCTCAATAGGGACAGCTGATTGGGAACCACACTTAGGTAGCTTTTTCCCACCTATGTTTTGTGGGTAGTTGTTTTTTGTTTAGTGTTTTCTGCACCTGACGGACTGTTTTCGGGTTTTGTTTTTTGCACTTTGTTATTTTGTTCAGTGTCAGTTCAATAAAAGTCAGAAACACTACACCACGCTGCGCTGTGGTCCGATTCTTCCTCATCAAACGACGACACCAGTTACAAATACAACACATACACACTTTTTTTTTGTTTTATTTGGATCCCATTGTCTTTTCAAGCAGCACATATTCTTCCTGGGGTCACAAAAAAACACAAAACATGACAAGTAACAAAACCTGACAGTCACAAATAAATAAATATATACATATATATTATTTGTGTGAATGTCCTGCATTCAATACTCCCAGGACTCCCACTTCCACAAGAAATTTTCTTTTTTTCGGTAATGTCCATCATTTATGTCCAAATAGCTATTTTTTCGCGTGTTTGGTATACAAATCCAACGTCAGGGAAGCGCGTTCATTAAAACCTGACGAAATGTCCAAAAGTTCCGTAACAGTCCGTAGAAACATGTCAAACGATTATTGAATCAATCTTTAAAATTTTGTTAACATAAATCTTGAATAACGTTCCAACCGGAGAATTACATTGACTTCAGCTGAGCGATGGAACGGAGCTCACTCTTATGTGAACGCGCATGGTCAAAGAATTGGCACCTCATGGCAGTGGTACTCATTCCTGTCTCCTTGGCCCCCTCACAGTAGAGTCATCAGAAAAGTTTACAGACTGTTGACATCTAGTGGAAGCCTAGGACGTGAAAACTCATCCATATCTCGCTGTAATTTCAATGGGAGCTTGGTTGAAAATCTACCAGCCTCAGAGTTTCCACTTCCTGTTTGGATTTTTTCTCAGGTTTTTGCCTGCCATATGAGTTCTGTTATACTCACAGACATAATTCAAACAGTTTTAGAAACTTCAGAGTGTTTTATATCCAATACTAATAATAATATGCATATATTACCAACTATGACTGAGGAGCAGGCCATTTACTCTGGGCACTACGGGCACCTTTCATCCAAGCTACTCAATACTGCCCCTGCAGCCATAAGATGTTAATGTCTCGTCAACCCTCAACCAGGAACGACACACACACACACACACACACACACACACACACACACACACACACACACACACACACACACACACACACACACACACACACACACACACACACACACACACACACACACACACACACCACACACACACACACACACATATATATTGCATGTGCATATATA
>NW_019944143.1:39225-46386 GCF_002910315.2 Salvelinus sp. IW2-2015
CTATCTTGCGTTTAGTTGTTAGGAGTTAGCGGTGCCGGTATACTGTACCTTGTTAGTGCAGAGATAGTGCCAGTATACTGTACCTTGTTTAGTCAGAGATAGTGCAGTATACGTACCTTGTTTAGTGTAGAGATAGTGCAGTATACTGTACCTTGTTTAGTGCAGAATGGTGCAGTATACTGTACCTTGTTTAGTGCAGATAGTAGTGCAGTATACGCTGTACCTTGTTTAGTGCAGGAGATAGTGCAGTATACTGTACCTTGTTTAGTGCAGAGATAGTGCAGTATACTGTACCTTGTTTAGTGCAGAGATAGTGCAGTAATCCTGCTGAACACTGTGTAGTGCAGAGATAGTGCAGTATACTGTACCTTGTTTAGTGCCAGGATAGTGATCTCTTCTCGCAAGGTACAGTATACTGCACTATCTCTACACTAAACAAGGTACAGTATACTGCACTATCTCTGCACTAAACAAGGTACAGTATACTGCACTATCTCTGCACTATACAAGATACAGTATACTGCACTATCTCTGCACTAAACAAGGTACACTATACTGCACTATCTCTGTACTAAACAAGGTACAGTATACTGCACTATCTCTGCACTAAACAAGGTACAGTATACTGCACTATCTCTGCACTAAACAAGGTACAGTATACTGCACTATCTCTGCACTAAACAAGGTAAATGTGTACTGCACTATCTCTGCACTAAACAAGGTAAATGTTTCAGGTTAAAGTCTAACCATGTTTCTCCTTTCACTGTTCTACAATATTAAAATGTGTATAAATACAAACATACTGCAATCACATGATTATTTACGCATAAATATTAACAGACCTGGTATCAATAAAATGTCTACCTAATATTGTGCAACAGTTATTCAAATACTTAAAGTAGATTGTTGTACAACATTTAATTAGTAAGGTAGTTAAGTTGAATACTCACTTTTAGTGTGGTTGCACAGATCTGTATATTGTTGTCTGCTGTTGTCACAGAGAGCTGAAGCAGTGGTCCTGCTGGTTCTGCATAGCCAGGTGCCCCAGGTGGGTGGAGATTTACCTTAAGGACCAATGGAATGGTCTAAAACTCATGCAAAACTCTGAAAATAGGCTCTCACAGTCACAACAGGAGACAAAAGTGAGAATTCTACTTAACTACCTCACTAATTAAATGTACAACAATCTACAGTTTTTTTTAATGGGAATATAACAAAACTAAAGCGCCCAAATATGCTGCACCTTACATTCTGTTAAGTTTCATGTTCCCATAAACTAGTCATTTCTAGCCAATGAGAGAGTGTTGCTAAGTAAACATGATTCTACTCAGGATATGCAGAGTGTGAATTCTGATTGGATGTAGCTTTTTAACCTTGGCTGCTTGCCAGAATCAGAAGATAGGCCACATCTTTGGGTTAACTGAAATGTGTTGGACACATTGGACACAAAAAAAGGTAAAAAATGTAATTATCAAATAAAACTGATTTTTTAAATGTAACTTTATAGTTGCCTAGTCTGGTCCCAGATCTGTTTGTTCCCTTTCTTTCTTTTTCTTTTTTTATTATTATTTTTTAAATTTTTTATTAACAAATATCAACAAACAAAAGAGGAATAGTCACATGCAAACAAGCATACATACAAACTATTTACATAGCCAGGAATCCTAAACAAACAAATCACATTCATTAATAATACAACAAGTTTTAATTGCCTTTAATTTCATTTTAGTTAAAGTAGTGCCATATTGTTTAAAATTAATTTATAAAGTGAAAAAAGTTAGGTTTTGAATTAGACCCATTTGCATTTGTGAATATTAAATTGACCTAGTATTATTAGCAGTTTAATTAAATATACTACATCTTTATCTACATCAGAATTTCTGAAATAAATCATTATATCAAAACCATTAAATGTCAATCCCAAAAATGATTCTATGCAAAAAACAAATGCAAAAGGGTCTCCTTCTCCAATTCCACAGAAATCACAGTTATAGTCAATATTCAGCAACAGCTTTTTCTAAAATTTTTGAGAGGAATGGAAGATTCGATATAGGCCGATAGTTTTTTATATTTTCCGGGTCAAGGTTTGGCTTTTTCAATCAAAACCATTAAATAGTACTACCGGTCCAATTTGTTTTGTAACTAAATTCTGTATGTCAATCCAAAAAAATCGACTATAAATACAGGCAAAAAACAAATGCAAAATGGTCTCCTTCTCCATTCCACAGAAATCACAATTATAGTCAATATTCAGCTTGAATCTTTCCAAAACATGTTTCACAGGATAAATTCTATGTAACATTTTAAATGAAACTTCCTTTACCTTGTTACTGATACAATATTTGTTATCAATTTTCCATGCTTTCCCCCATTGTATATCACCATAGATATTCAACCAAAAGAGTCTTGATGAGGGAATTGTAGTATCACAAACAATATTCCTAAYCTGTTTATTACTACATTTATCTTTGATGTTAATATTACCAATAAATATAATTTCATGTAAATCTATATTGTGTGTGTGTGTGTGCTTGCACTATCCTGTGATGACTTTCTTTTATCTGAGCTACTGAGAATACACAAGGTACGATTGATAGATATGGCAGCACCATATCTTAGACACATAATCGTTAAAGTCAGACGGTAATAGGATGTTTCGGTTAAAGTCCTAACACCAGTTCCTACTGACTTATACACTGTTCATAAATAGTTTGGATATTTAAGTAATATGATTGTATATAATTGTCATGCATGTAAACAGTATTTAATAGTCAGATTCATGTATTAGGGTCTCTTAAGTCTGAGATAGAGCCGATAAATGAGTAAAGTATAACAGGACGCAGCTGGAGATAAGAGCACCATAGATGGCGAATTCTAATACTCCTTATAATTGTTGATATGATGTCAAGTTATTAGAGCATAGAATGTAGGACTTAAAGTTGGGGGATATTGTTGTGCCAACGCTATTGAATTAGTAGAAGTTGTGATGATATGTGCATTACATAGCACTGCTCTTAGTGTGGCCTGTCTCTGACCGATACGTACTATGATCGTTCCTATATTGTAGTTTCTCTTCGCTTTGTCCTGCTGTTGTCCGTAGACTAGAGGTGGTGAATGCAAGTGTGTCCTGGCTGGTTCTGAGGCAGAAGAGCGTCACGTGAGTGGCATGCTGCTCTGATGTGTGAGGGTGTGTAGGGATTGGCTTGTTACCCTTGATGGCGAGCCAATGGAATGGTGGTGGGGGTGTGCTGAGCACAGAGAGCTCATTCTCGGCATAGAGTCGTCTGAGAGAGAAGTCAGGGGGCGTCAGGCAGTCAGCAGCAGAGACATGGGAAGCAAGAGACGTGTCTGAGGGTACAATATCTTTAGCTATATGAGCTCAATGCACTAACTTCACGATGTGAGAGGAAAGGTAATCCTATGTCTCTTTATGGTGAGAGATAACTTAAACAACTGAACGCGTCCGCTATAGTTTGTCATCGACGAGAAATGCACATGACCATTCTGATGTTGAGGCGGATAGATGTGTGTCACGCCCAGTAAGACGAGTGAGATCATGTGTACTCCGTAGGGATAGGAGAGGGATAGATGCCGGAGAAGTAACAGCGCACATGGGGAGGATCTCTCAACCCATGGCGAGGGATGCGTGGGGTGTGAGGCGACAGAGGACGATGTTGAGTTTGCGATGAGATTTTTTGGACTTAGCATGTACTCTTCAACCCTTCGGATGGGCTTGCCAGAGATGAATAGAAGAACAGGAACATGAGGTGTGGTGCGCGACAGTTTCTCGTCATGTATTGTCGGTTAAGGTCCGACGCTACAACTACAACTGAAATTGGTTTGGCTTGGATACATTGTGTTGATACATTACAAAAACAATGTTAAGAAATGCTAAGTGGAGCTAGGTATATCAAAACTGTAGAATGATTTTTAGTCAGATGGGTGAACATATTCATACGGTCTTGCGACCATAAGTCTTGTGTTACACCGAGCAGATGGTTTCTTTGTCACTAGTTTGCAGCTATAGTACTACGTGTTTCTCTGATATATCTTTCTCTCTTCTCTATGTTAAGATTAATAGTTTTATAGGTATGTTATGTACATACTTCATCAAAAATAGATGAGATGGTAATATATGCGGTTCGACATGAAAAAGCGCATCTGACTACAAACTATTTACCATTAGGCTCATGGGCAAGTGCGAATTAGTCCTAGGAACGGCAACACAAGGTTGATATAGTCATATGCATACAGCTAAACAAGTTTTAATTGCCTTTAATTTCATTTTAGTTAAGTAGTCATAGCACACTAACACTTTGTTGTGGTCAGTTAAACAACTAATTACTATTTAGCATCAAAGTGAACAAGGAGTAGATCTTACGGTCATTTGAAATTTGAAGTACAATTTGCATTATGTGAGCTAATTGACTCAATTGCACATGCTAAAGATCATTGTTGTTATAATTAGCGCAGTTTGATACTTTAAATCGCAACTTATTGACTGTATTCACTACATATTCCTATGTCAAGTATCTACATTAGGCTAATATATACTTGACAGTAAATATGTCATCTATTTATTATCTTTAATGTATTTTACGTCAAAGAACACCATGTAAAAATAGTCAACTCCTTAAATTGTAGATTTGTCATTCTAATAGCACTAAAAAAACAATTGCTTAATACTCAAAATGTTGGATCTATACTTTTCATCAGTGCAATTCCACAGTCATCATCCTTCAGTATATAGGGGGAGCAGATCTAATATTACAGCGGAACAGCTTTTTTCTCTTTTATATATTGTAGAAGGAAATGGAAGATATACGTTTATAGAATGTGCTCCGAGCAGATAGTTTTAGTATTTTCCGGAGGCACAAGTGTATATGCTGCTTTGGTTACTCATCACAAGAAGAACACTCTAAGGGTGCAAAGGCAAACCAGGAGATTGCTGGCGGTATATTATCCAATTGTGTGCGCTCTTTTGGTATCGTAGCACTTCTCTCTTAGAAGTGCTTCAATCATGTATTCCGAGTACGGTAAACGGAACAGTCATAGTATATACATTGAGCTAAAGAAACAATAATGCGAAACATTATAATGGTCTCCTTACGCTTCAGCTCAGGTGAAATTTCGAATTAGGAGTCAAATTAATTTATTACACTAATGGGAACCATGTGGAGAAAACTACTTTTTTTGGAAAAATTGTTTTTTCACAGTGTTAATTCGCTAAGAGTAACATTTATTAAAATGATACAAGACTCTTTTGACCTTTGATTTTAAGACTACATACATGTATTTGCTGTCTCATCATATATATTATCACCAGTGCTTTTTTCCTCGAGCCAGATTGTGAATAAACTCACTCTTTGTGTAGCCACTCATATGGTGAGAATTACCCTCGAGTGGGCACTGGAAAGTGCCCAATATTTCAAGTCTGAACTGTGTCAGTAATGGTTTATACATATTGTCACTAATGTAGATAGGTCTCTGCACCTCACAAGTAAGGTCCGTGATGAGGGTAATTGTAGTCTTCAATCAATTTCGCTATCCTGTTCTCAATGTATTTAGTCTTGTGGTGCATAACGACAATTTGAGTGATTGGTGTTATAAGGATATATGTACTAGAAAATCACTTAATTAAGAGATAAGAAAACTTGAGCATTGTTTGACATTGTACAGGATCATTGTGATTGCTGTACATCAAGATTACACCACGAGAAGTTAATAATACTTTTAGTAATAAAGGGTATGAACTATCGATTCGGTGCCTTGGAAATTCGTGTAATTGGCAAGTAGATTTACATAATCACAAATATTTCGAAACTGGCTCAATGATACATCAAGTGAAAGGAAAATTACTTGGAGCAAGGCAAACCTGTGCGTCTAACAATCAACTCTATGTAGACTTTATTTGGGGTTATTGCAGGTTGAGAGGTTATATGTAACTCATTGAGAATGCAAGACATATCTCACCCTCGACATGACTCGCAGTACGTAGCGTTATAATCCAATCACCTGCATGAATCAGTTGAATGTAGACGATACAAAGACCGCACAAACTTAGTTTATATCATTTACTCATACCCATGTGTCACTGTGGACACAATACACGCAGATTATTTTATAAAATGTAATAAATTAAATCCATTTATGTAACTGTGCTATTATAGGTATCCTGTGAGGGGAAAATCTATGTAAACGTTGCTAATGCTCGTTATCACCAATATCCTTCGCCAGTCTTCTAAAAATTCTTTGACATTTACTTAGACGGGAATTTCGGGTATAGATCTCTCTATATCTGGGAAATTTTACTCAGATAATCACTATATAAAGTATAACTTATGACGCAAAGAGTTTAAAACCACGCAGCAAAGAGTCGAATAAATAGTTATAGGTGAAGTACATTTACTCTAATAACTGTTCGTGGTTCTTAACATACTTCAGAATCTGCGTTTAATTTTAAAAGTATATTTAGAGTATGTGAATCTAAACCTCAGCCTCCTGTGTTCTTGGGATTAGTGAGGAATAGTCGTTTTCGTAGATATGAGGCTTGTGTTCCGTCTAGATAAAATTATAAAGAATATATTGTCAGGGTATGCGTGAAGGGCTGTAGGAAGTCAGGCGAGGAGAAGGCAGATAGTTGGTAACAGAAGGAGCCCTTTTATTGGCCACGCAAAAGCACACGGCACAAACTAACTGTCGAAATACAAATAAGGGTTTATTACATTACCAGCTAACAGCGCTTAACGTGCGTATACATGAACAGATAAACAATAACCACGAGCAAGACATGGGGTAAAACAGAGGGTTAGAATACACAACACCATAATGAGCGAAAATGTTGAACAGGTGTGTGGGAACAAGAGACAAAAACAAAATGGAAAAATGAAAAATGGGATCGGTTGATGGCTAGAAAGAGACCGACGACTTCGACCGCCCGAACACCGCGGCGAAAAGGAGAGGCCAGTCGACTGTCGACCGCGAGAACACGCCGAACAAGGAGAGGCATCTGACTTTCTGACCGAGAGACACACGCGCCGAGCGAAGGAGAGGCTCGATTCGACGCCGAACACCGTCCCCGACAAGGAGAGGCATGCGATTCGACGGCGGCCGAACCGCCGAACAAGGCGAGCATCGACTGTCGGACCGCCGAACACGAAG
>NW_019944143.1:46411-55270 GCF_002910315.2 Salvelinus sp. IW2-2015
CGCCCGAACAAGGAGAGGCATCGACTTCGACCGCCGAACACCGCCCGAACAAGGAGAGGCATCGACTTCGACCGCCGAACACCGCCCGAACAAGGAGAGGCATCGACTTCGACTGCCGAACACCACCCGAACAAGGAGAGGCATCGACTTCGGCAGAAGTCGTGACAACAGAGTGTCAACAGGAACAGAGTCGTCTGAGTCCCTCCTCTTCCATCTCTGTTACAACAGCCAATCACAAACATGGTAACAGACGTTAACCTCATTACAAATAAACAAAGTCCACAAGTCTTCTGGTTCCAAAGTTTACAGATGAGGATAAACTAAATGAGAATTTCTTCTCAAATATTTGACTTTCAAACAATCTAAACTATTAAGAGAGTAATGATATGTGGTGTATCTGTCCTAGACGTGTGGGGACTATAAAGAGAGTAATGATATGTGGTGTAACTGTCCTAGATGTGTGGAGACTATAAAGAGAGTGTGGATGTGTGGAGACTATAAAGAGAGTAATGATATGTGGTGTAACAGTCCTAGATGTGTGGGGACTATAAAGAGAGTAATGATGTGGTGTATAACTGTAGAGGTAACACTCCTAGATGTGTGGGGACTATAAAGAGAGTAATTATATGTGGTATAACTGTCCTAGATGTGTGGGGACTATAAAGAGATTATCGATATGTGGTATAACTGGAGAGGTAACAGTCCTAGATGTGTGGAGACTATACAGAGAGTAATGATATGTGGTATAACTGGAGAGGTAACAATCCTAGATGTGTGGAGACTATAAGAGAGTAATGATATGTCGTGTAACTGTAGAGGTAACAGTCCTAGATGTGTGGAGACTATAAGAGAGTAATGATATGTCGTGTAACTGTAGAGGTAACAGTCCTAGATGTGTGGAGACTATAAAGAGAGTAATGATATGTGGTATAACTGTAGAGGTAACAATCCTAGATATGAGGGGACTATAAAGAGAGTAATGATATGTGGTATAACTGTCCTAGATGTGTGGAGACTATAAAGAGAGTAATGATATGTGGTATAACTGTCCTAGATTTGTGGGGACTATATCTCGTTGAAGAATGAAACAGTATGAATAAATTCATCAAAATAATTTATATGTCAATCATTATTTTAATATGTTGGTAACACGTTGTATAAAAGTGATAATGCCCTGGAAGCTGGTGTTTGGAGGAAATATTGACACTGTGGCATAGTTTGCAACACCTAACAACACCCTTGCCAATAACACCGGCTTGTCGGGCATCATCACTTAATTATCTATTTTTTCTCAGCAATTTGACTTTTAAAAAATTGTAATGCTATGTGGTATAACTGTCGATAAACACAGTACATTCCCTTCTCATGTCAACATAATATTCCCATTAAAAAAAACTGTAGATTGTTGTACATTTAATTAGTGAGGTAGTTAAGTAGAATTCTCACTTTTGTCTCCTGTTGTGACTGTGAGAGCCTATTTTCAGAGTTAGATTTTGTTTTCCCTGTAACTAGTTACTTCTAGGCAATGGAAGAGCGTTGCTAGGCAAAACTAATTAAATTCAGGACAGGCAGAGGCTGAAATATGATTGGGTGTAGCTGTAATCAACCTCCTCCTGACAAATTAACTTTGGCTGTCTGCCCAGAATCAGAAGGTAGCCCACACCTCTGACTAAAATGAAATGTGCCTGACACCTTTAGGGGAAAAGGTTTATGAATGTTTTGTTTTTTTACAGCAATTTAAAATGTAACCATGTAGTTGTCTAGCCTGGTCCCAGATCTGTTTGTGGTCTTTCCAACTCCATTGATCACTATTAAGCCATGACAATGAGTGACAATGAGTTGTCAATGGTAATGATAGCACACACAGACTGGTACTCAGGGTATTTGTTACCTAGGTCTTCTAATGTAATTATTGTACATCATTTCATCAGTAAGGTAGTTAAGTTGAATATTCACTGTAGGGGTGAAATGCACAAATCTGTTGTTGTTGTCGCCTGCTGAGAGGTGAAGCTATCAGCTGGACCTTACAGGTAACTGACAAAATAAAGGGAACACCAACATAATGAGTCTTAATAGGGCATTGGGCACCACGAGACGCCAGAACTGCTTCAATGCTCCTTGGCATAGATTTTACAACTGTCACATCCCTCTTATCATGTTGGTGTTTTGTTGAAGGTGATGGAAAGCGCAGTCTCAGGCGCCGCTCCAGAATCTCCCACTAGTGTACAATTGGGTTTAGATTGCGGGACGGCCATGGCATGTGGTTTACATAGTTTAATGCTCATCAAGTCATTCAGTAACCTCTCATGCCCTGTGGATGGGGGCATTATCATCCTGGAAGAGACCACTCATGCCCTGTGGATGGGGGCAATTATCATCCAGGAAGAGACCACTCCCGTCAGGATAGACATTATTCACCACAGGTTGAAGGTGATCACTCAGAATGCCTGTGTATTTACTGGTGTTTACCTTGGTCTCTAAGTGGTTGAGTGGACATAAAGAATGCAAGGAAAAAGCAGCCCACAACATAACAGACGTGCCAGATCCCTCATTTACACAAGTGTTTCCTTTATTTTGGTAGTTACCTGAACATTCCGAGTTAAGTTTAATTTCCCCTTGTAACTAGTCATTTAAAGCCAATGAGTGTTGCTAGGCAAAAATAATTCAAATCAGGACAGGCAGAGTCTGAAATCTGATTGGGTGTTGCTATTATCAAGCTCCTCCTGACAACTCAACATTGGCTGTCTGCCCAGAAACTCAAAACCCACAGCTCTGAGTAAAATGACATGTCACACACAGACACCATCTTCAGGGGGAAAGGTTGAATAAAATAAAAATGCTTTAGGAAATGTAAGTATATAGTTGCCTAGCCTGGTCCCAGATCTGTTTGTACTCTTTACAACTACTGCTCAGTGGCACCCTCAGCAGGGTCTGAAATAAACTTTTTGGGACCCAAATCAGGCATCTATTTTACTCCAGCTGTGTAAGGTTAACTCTGTCCCTACAGTAGACCTCCACCAGTGGATATCAACCAGGACTCTGTCCCTACAGTAGACCTCCACCAGTGGATATCAACCAGGACTCTGTCCCTACAGTAGACCCACCAGTGGATATCAACCAGGACTCTGTCCCTACAGTAGATCTCACCAGTGGATATATACCAGGACTCTGTCCCTACAGTAGACCTCACAAGTGGATATCAACCAGGACTCTGTCCCTACAGTAGACCTCACCAGTGGATATCAACCAGGACTCTGTCCTACAGTAGACCTCCACGTGGATATCAACCAGGACTCTGTCCCTACAGTAGACCTCCCACAGTGGATATCAACCAGGACTCTGTCCCTACAGTAGACCTCCACCAGTGGATATCAACCAGGACTCTGTCCCTACAGTAGACCTACACCAGTGGATATCTACCAGGACTCTGTCCCTACAGTAGACCTACACCAGTGGATATCAACCAGGACTTTGTCCCTACAGTAGACCTCCACCAGTGGATATCAACCAGGACTCTGTCTCTACAGTAGACCTACACTAGTAGATATCAACCAGGACTCTGTCTCTACAGTAGAACTACACCAGTGATATCAACCAGGACTCTGTCCCTACAGTAGACCTCCACCAGTAGATATCAACCGGGGCTGGTAGGACCCCTGGGGGTACTTGAGAAGACTAAAGGTTTCTTTAGCATTAATCCGGGCTGACCAAAATGTACTTGGTGGTACAGTAACCGAAAAAGGTTGAGAAACACTGGCTTTCTTATTTAGTGTTGTGTTTCAATGTCACCACTAGAGGGACCCATCAGACCAGAGTGTGTGTTCAAGGTCACACTAGAGGGACCCATCAGACCAGAGTGTGTGTTCAAGGTCATCACTAGAGGGACCATCAGACCAAATCGGAAAAAGATCCAAAGAACAATGATGAGTTCAGTTGTTTTATAGTTTATTATAAATCCTCACAATAGCTTGAATATATTTTCATAAATGTTTTTCCTTCAGAAATAATTTTGTGTAAAACAAAAGACAGTCTGACCTAAACAAGTGACAGAGAAGTTTACACTACTGTTTGTTTGTTGATTTTTTTCAGAAAAAATGGATTCTTCACCCGAATATGAATCTTTAGTTGCTTTCCCCTCCCTATAAGAAATCTTGGCTGTGGTTACAATCAGTGAAATGCATCCTGCTGCCAAACCTAATTATATCGCTACTGATGTTGTCGGCAACTCAATTGGTGACACAAGCTCTGCTGTTCAGCGATTAAAAAACAAGTTCCTGCCTTTGCTACGGCTTTCCCTAACTTTGCAATCTTTCTCCAACTGTCTGTCTGTTCTTGGGCTCTCAGAGCTTCCTGATACATCTCACTGGTGTAGTACTGTCCTAACTTCCCCTCCACCATCTCCTCTATCAAATAACTGGTGTAGTACTGTCCTCCATTCCCTCACCATCTCCTCTATCATCTCACTGGTGTAGTACTGTCCTCCATTCCCCTCCACCATCTCCTCTATCATCTCACTGTGTAGTACTGTCCTCCATTTCCTCCACCATCTCTCTATCATATCACTGGTGTAGTACTGTCCTAACTTCCCCTCACCATCTCCTCTATCATAATCACTGGTGTAGTACTATCCTCCATTCCCCTCCACCATCACCTCTATCATCTCACTGGTGTAGTACTGTCCTCCATTCCCTCCACCATCACCTCTACTCTCACTGGTGTAGTACTGTCCTCCATTTCCTCCACCATCTCCTCTATCATCTCACTGGTGTAGTACTGTCCCATTCTCCTCCACCATCTCTCTATCATCTACTGGTGTAGTACTGTCCTCCATCCCCCACCATCTCCTCTATCATCTCACTGGTGTAGTACTGTCCTCCATCTCCTCCACCATCTCTCTATCATATCACTGGTGTAGTACTGTCCTCTTCCCCTCCACCATCTCCTCTATCAATCACTGGTGTAGTACTATCCTCCATTCCCCTCCACCATCACCTCTATCATCTCACTGGTGTAGTACTGTCCTCCATTCTCCTCCACCATCACCTTACATCTCACTGGTGTAGTACTGTCCTCCATTCTCCTCCATCATCTCCTCTAATACTCACTGGTGTATTACTGTCCTCCATTCTCCTCCACCATCTCCTCTATCATCTCACTGGTGTAGTACTGTCCTCCATTTCCTCCACTATCTCCTCTATCTCTCACTGGTGTAGTACTGTCCTCCATTCTCCTCCACCATCTCCTCTATCATCTCACTGGTGTAGAACTGTCCTCCATTCTCCTCCACCATCTCCCTATCATCTCACTGGTGTAGTACTGTCTCCATTCTCCTCCACCATCACTCGATCATCTCACTGGTGTGTACTGTCCTACTTCCCCTCCACCATCTCCTCTATCATATCACTGGTGTAGTACTGTCCTCCATTCCTCTCCAATCACCTCTATCATCTCACTGGTGTAGTACTGTCCTCCATTCTCCTCCACCATCTCCTCTATCATTCACTGGTGTAGTACTGTCCTCCATTCTCCTCCACCATCACCTCAATCATCTCACTGGTGTAGTACTGTCCTAATTCCCTCCACCCATCTCCTCTATCATCACTGGTGTAGTACTGTCCTCCATTCTCCTCCACCATCTCCTCTATCATCTCACTGGTGTAGTACTGTCCTCTATTCTCCTCCACCATCTCCTCTATCATCTACTGGTGTAGACTGTCCTCCATTCTCCTCCACCATTCTCTCTATCATCTCACGGGTGTAGTACTGTCCTCCATTCTCCTCCACCATCTCCTCTATCATCTCAGTTGTGTAGTACTATCCTGCATTCCTCTCCACCATCTCCTCTATCTTCCTCAGCAGCTCTGTGTCCTGAGAGCGATCTTTTGTCTGGTTGTTGAGAGAGTGATTTCTAAATCCACAGATGTTTATAAGATCCTGAAGCTCATCACTTTCTCCCACAAACTTCGACTGATTACCATTTAACTGATCTTCACCAGTGAATAATAGAATAGTATATTTTGAAGGCTGTCCTGAATCTGTTAAACCAAACATGAAAAGTAAAAATTACAATGCAAGCCATTGGTTTTAAAATTAAGAGTAATTCTAGAATAGTATATTTTGAGGCTTCTTCTCCAAAGTTCTCCTGGATCCACTTCACAGTGTTCCTCTCTTCGTCTGTGAACTTTGTCAGTCTGATCACCAGCAGCAACGTGTCCTGGCTTGTCTATACATCCATCTCACTCTTCATTGCCTTGTGTCAAAGAGACCAGGGCCCGGTTTCCTAAAAAGCTATGTTCATTGTTAGAACCTTTCACAGGAACATTGTTAAATCTCTGACCTGTGGTGACTGCAACTGTGCTGTCAGACTGTACAATCATAAAATCAGAGCATTTCTAGTTCAGAGTGCACACTGGACGATCTAGGCAATGAGTAGGGTTGATCCGTACATTCTGACCTCACAACTGCAGTCAAGCACCCAAGCTAACTGGCTAACATTGGCTAGCTACTTCCAGACACATAATGAGAGAACACCCCACTCTGACCATTTTACCCACCCTAGCAGAGCTGGTTAGGCTGTTTTTATATTATCGAGAGCGTTGGTGACTGTAACTGTGCTCCTGGCAACAATTTAATTTCGCGTATTTGCCGACAACGGCCATATTCAATGGGTGTTGAGCGTTCGTAAATTCATAAGTTATTTTGCTCTCTCTGGCACACTGAGACTAGAGTGCTCTGAAATCGGAGTAGATTGCCAGACTGAATTTACGAATGCACCCGAAATGTTTACTTCCATAGTGGAGTCTTTTGTTAAGACATGGTGATAGGTAAACAATGAACCATAATCCCAACTCATAACTTTACTACCCTGCATGAATCTGCAGATATCTAACCAAGCAGGTTCAATGTTAGCTAGCTAACATTAGGCTATAGCTAGACAAGCAAATAGCTCTGAGATATGAATAATACGGTCATACATGTAACGTTAGCTAGCGAGCCAGCCAGCTACCATTAGCTAGCTAGGTAGGCAACCAATGAACCATAATCACAACTCATGATGTTACTACCCTACATTAATCTGCAGGTAGCTAACCAACCAGGTTCAATGTTAGCTAGCTAACATTAGGCTATAGCTAGCCAAGTAAATGGCTCTTTCTGTCAAAATTACAAACGTGCAATATCTGAAAATGTAGCTAGCTCGACAATTTTACAAGTATACATGATTCATGGTTGGACGCGTCTCCTGTCAGATGCCATGGTTGCCCTTAGTTTGAAGATTTAATCCGGCGACAGGTGTTTTCCCCATCTCCTTAGCTATCATACTTGAATTCCATTGATTTCAAAACTCAGTCCTCCAGAAAGTGGAGAGCAGCACTAATGCAGTTTTAACCTCTTGAAGCTAGGGGGCGGAATTTTTATGTTTGGAAAAATAACGTTCCCAATGTAAGCTGCCTATTTTTCAGGTCCAGATACTAGAATATTCATATAATTGACAGAGTAGGATAGAAAACACTCTAAAGTTTCTAAAGCTGTCAAAATATTGTCTGTGAGTATAACAGAACTGATTTTGCAGGCGAAAACCTGAGGAAATCCAACCCGGAAGTGACTCTCTTCCTTTCGTCCACTTAAAGGGATATCAACCAGATTCATTTTCCAATGGCTTCCTCAGGGTGTGAACAGTCTTTAGACATAGTTTCAAGCTTTTATTCTGAAAAATGAGCGAGATTTATCAAAACGCGTCAGTGGATAGACGGATATCCTTACATTAGTTCATGGGCTCGACACTGGTTGCTCGACATTTTCTTTCTCTCCAGTATTGAATAGTTTACAGTCCGGTTGAAATATTATCGATTATTGATGTTAAAAACAACCTAAGGATTGATTATTAAAAACGTTTGACATGTTTCTACGAACTTTACGGATACTATTTGGAATTTTCGTCAAGCCTTGATGACCTGCCTAAGGCTGTGGAATACTGAACATAACGCGCCAAACAAAAGGAGTTTTTTTTATATAAAAATAATCTTTATCGAACAAAAGGAACATTTATTGTGTAACTGGGAGTCTTGTGAGTGCAAACATCCGAAGATCATCAAAGCTAAGCGATTAATTGTATTGCTTTTCTGACTTTTGTGACCAATATACATTGCTGCTAGGTGTTCTTAATGTTTTGTCTAGCGATCGATAAACTCACACAAACGCTTGGATTGCTTTCGCTGTAAAGCATATTTTCAAAATCTGACACGGCAGGTGGATTAACAACAAGCTAAGCTGTGTTTTAGTATATTGCACTTGTGATTTCATGAATATAAATATTTGTAGCAATTTTTTTTGAATTTGGCGCTCTGCAAATCAGCGGTTGTTAACGAAAATGATCCCGCTAAAGGGATCCGTGTGTCAATAAGTTTTAATACACAATACATTTGTTTTTTAAACACGTTAGACAGGATTACTTAGACATACAGACCAGCTCAAAGAGACAGAAGCATGCTAAATGGCAGACCAATCCAAACTTATCTCTCGGTATGTCCAGCCCACTCATTATCTCAGCCAATCATGGCTAGCGGGAAGGTTGCCAACTTTTTCTTTGGCTAAACCAACTAGACTCGTAATTTAACAATTTTATTCATATTTACAGATTGCATACAAGTTTGTTATTAAGACACATGAAAGTTCACATGTTCGAGAAGGCATTTCTGCCCCAAAATGCATTTTAATAAATGCAGGGAGGGAGAACACAGATCAGGGAGGGAGTACACAGACCAGGGAGGGAGAACACAGACCAGGGAGGGAGAACACAGACCAGGGAGGGAGAACACAGACCAGGGAGGGAGAACACAGACCAGGGAGGGAGAACACAGA
>NW_019944143.1:55295-65599 GCF_002910315.2 Salvelinus sp. IW2-2015
GCAACTGCTTGTCACAGCGGTGGTAGCAAGGACCAGCAGCAATTCCAGTTGGAATTGCTGTACTTCAAAAGAGGTGGTTGAGATGTAGTTGACATTTTTCGATTCTCATGTAAGTAAAGATGAGGAAGAGGGGCAGTGTGAAGTACCACTCTCTTCCTCATCTTAATGTCAAGTAGTAGGCAGTTGATTAATACTGTACAATAGACAACCATCAGGGATTGTTCATCACTTTCTAATATGATCAGTTATATAACATGTTTATCATTCAGAGGCTCAGGGATAATAACATAGGAGTTGTCAGAAAAATGTGTCTCCTCTATCCTCCTCCTGGTCCTGTGTTTCTCCCTCCCTGGTCTGTGTTCTCCCCTCCCTGGTCCTGTGTACTCCTCTATCCTTCCTCCCTGGTCTGTGTTCTCCCTCTCCCTGGTCTGTGTACCCCTCCCTGGTCTGTGTTCTCCCTCTCTCCTCCCTGTGTCCTCGTGTCTCCCTCCCTGGTGCTGTCGAGGGAGAACACAGACCAGGGAGGAAGGATAGAGGGAGTACACAGACCAGGGAGGGAGAACACAGACCAGGGAGGGAGAACACAGACCAGGGAGGGAGGATAGAAGGAGTACACATTTCTTCTGAACAGACTCCTATGTTATTATCCCTGAGCCTCTGAATGATAAACATGTTATATAACTGATCATATTAGAAAGTGATGAACAATCCCTGATGGTTGTTATTGTACAGTAATAATCAACTGCTACTACTTGACATTAAGATGAGGAAGAGAGTGGTACTTCACACTGCCACCTCTTCCTCATCTTTACTTAATTTATTAGAATCGTAATAAAGGTCAACTGCATCGTCAACCACCTCTTTTGCAAGTACAGCAATTCCAACTGGAATTGCTGCTGGTCCTGCTACCACCGCTGTGACAACAGTTGCTACCAATCCCATAACTTTTCCCGGTAGGTCCTTTGACTTATTCTTCCTCATCTCCTCTTGTCTCTCCTCCCATTTCTTCCTCTCCTCCTCTCTCACCTTCTCTTCCAGTTTTCTGATAACCTCTTCCTGTTGCTCCCTCTCCTCCTCTCTCTTCTCCTGTTTCTTCCTCCCCTCCTCTTGTTTGATCTTCCTCTGAACCTCCTGGTACATCTCGTTGGTGTAGTGTTGTCCTCCATTCTTCAGCACCATCTCATCTATCTTCTTCAGCAGCTTTGGGACCTGATTGTAGTCATTCTTATTTTTATTATTGAAGGCATGATTTCTGCCCTTAAAGACCTTGACGAGATTCATAAGCTCCTCACTATCCATTAGAAAGTCCACCATTGATTTGTCCTCCAGCTGGTCTCCACCGGTGAACAGAATGATGGTGTACTTTGAGGCTTCTTCTCCAAAGTTCTCCTGGATCCACTTCACAGTGTTCCTCTCCTCCTCTGTGAACCTCCCCAGTCTGATCACCAGCAGGAAGGCGTGGGGTCCTGGGACTGACATGTAGATGGCCTTTTCTATCTCACTTTTCATCTCTTCTTTAGACATTGTTGTGTCATAGAGCCCCGGGGTGTCGATGATATCAATCTTCCTTCCATCCACCTCTCCACTCTGTTTCTCACAGTGATCAGTGACAGACTTAGGGGAGNTCCTGTTTCTCCCTCTCCTCCTGTTCTCTCTCCTTCTTCTCCTGTTTCTTCCTCTCCTCCTCCTTTTCGATCTTCCTCTGAACCTCCTGGTACATCTCGTTGGTGTAGTGTTTTCCTCCATTCTTCATCACCATCTCATCTATCTTCTTTAGCAGCTCTGTGACCTGAGTGTTGTCATTCTTCTTTTTATTATTGAAGACATGGTTTCTGCCCTTAAAGACCTTGACGAGTTTCATAAGCTCCTCACTATCCATTAGAAAGTCCAACAATGATATGTCCTCCAGCTGGTCTCCATGAGTGAACAGAATGATGGTGTACTTTGAGGCTTCTTCTCCAAAGTTCTCCTGGATCCACTTCATAGCGTTCCTCTCCTCCTCTGTGAACCTCCCCAGTCTGATCACCAGCAGGAAGGCGTGGGGTCCTGGAACTGACATGTAGATGGCATTTTCTATTTCACTTTTCATCTCTTCTTCAGACAGTGTTGTGTCATAGAGCCCCGGGGTGTCGATGACATCAATCTTCCTCTCATCCACCATTCCACTCTGTTTCTTACAATGAACAGTCACAGACTCAGGGGAGAAGGCATCTCTAAACACCTTTCTCCCCAGGATGGTGTTTCCTGTTGCACTCTTCCCTGCTCCAGTCTTCCCTACTAAAACTATCCTCAGATCAGAGGGCTGCCCTGAATCTGTGAAAACAGACAAGAASTGCTTGAGTTGATAGTGATTGTCTTGATGAAAACCTAATGAAATGTGTGTGTGTGTCAGATTCTAACCGTGCAGAGCACATGCCCCTTTGTCCTTCCAGTCTCTAAATCACCCTTTTGGGTGGTGGTATAATTTACCCAAAAATATATTTTTTGTACTTGTTCAGAACCCACTGCTCGCAAGCTGTCGTCAAGTTCACCACTCCCCACCCTATTCGTTGGTTACGCTTGTTTCCCAGTCTGCCCTGTAAGGAGTTGGCACACGGCCAGTATCCAAACATGAATGGCTTGAGAGATGCAGTCACCGATGGAGTGTGTGTAGCTAGCTACCTAGTTTAAATATCAACAGTACTGCTACAGCAGCATAACATATATTTAACACTTGATTTAGCCTACATCATCATCCTTATTCAGTCTGATTGGCTGATAGGAGCAGAGAGAGAGAGGAAGAAAAGACAGAGGTAAATTACAATCAGTAAAATAAATAAAGCTAACCAGCAGATGAACATCAATCATCAACATCAATGATCAGCTGATAGCCCACCCTCTTTTCCCTGTGTCAATCATGTCTTTAGGAGGCACTGAACTGAGTGTGTTGTTGCAGAAATAAATAGGCCTATGATTAAAATGTACACTACAGAGGCATTTGGTTTTATTTTTTATTTTGAGCACCTGCCCCTGAAAGGTCTGTGCATGGCCCTGGTGTGTGTACGTGCATGCACATGTGTACGTGGGTGTGTGTTCTGTACCTTCACAGTGACAAGTGAAGGTTAGCAGACAGAGTGTCAACAGGAACAGAATCTTCAGAGTCCCTCCTCTTCCTCGTTCCATCGCTTCTATACCCTAACCCTAACAATCAGAAACAGACAATGACCTCATTACAAAAACTAAGTCCACATAAAATTAATTGGAATTTCTTCTCAGCTGTTTCACTTTAAAACAATGTGAACTATAAGAAGATTGATGCTATGTGGTGTAACTGTTGTAAAACAAAGTACATTCCCTAACAACGTAACCAGCATCAGGTGAACATAATGGACTCACATAGGGGGTGTCAAATGACATTCTAAACATGCTCATCATTCTACAGTTGACATTCTGCAGTGTGTTGGGACCAGATGGACCAGTTCCTGTACACCAGGGATGGGCAACTCCAATTCTCTGGGGCCTGATTGGTGTCACACTTTTCCCCCAGCCCTACAGCTAAAACACCTGATTCAACTAATTACATTCTAACCTGAAGACCATCATTAGTTGATTATTTGAGTCAGGTGTGTTAGCTGGGGCTGCCTCTAGTGGTGAATCCTTTGAACACACTCTCTGGTCTGATGGGTCCCTAGTTGGTGACTTTGAACACAACACTTCTGGTCTGATGGGTCCCTCTAGTGGTGACCTTGAACAGCAACACTCTCTCTGGTCGCTGAATGGTGTCCCTCTAGTGGTGACCTTGAACACAACACTCTGGTCTGATGGTCCTCTGGGTGACCTTGAACAACACTCCTGGTCTGATGGTCCCCTTTGGTGGGACCTGGAACACAACACTCTGGTCTGATGGGTCCTTCTAGTGGTGACCTTGAACAAAAAACTCTTGGTCTGATGGGTCCCTTTAGTGGTGACCTTGAACCACCACTCTCTGGTCTGATGGGTCCCTCTAGTGGTGACCTTGAACACACATCTCTGGTCTGATGGGTCCCTTTAGGTGGTGACCTTGAACACACCAACTCTGGTCTGATGGGTCCCTTTAGTGGTGACCTTGACAGCAACACTCTGCTGGTCTGATGGGTCCCTCTAGTGGTGACCTTGAACACCACTCTCTGGTCTGATGGGTCCCTCTAGTGGTGACCTTGACACACACCACTCTGGTTGCTGGGTCCTCTAGTGTGACGTTGAACACAACACTCTCTGGTCTGATGGGTCCCTTTAGTGGTGACCTTGACACCAACACTCTGGTCTGATGGGTCCCTCTAGTGGTGACCTTGAACAAAACTAACTCTGGTCTGATGGGTCCCCTTAGTGGTGACCTGAACACTCACACTCTCTGGTCTGATGGGTCCCTTAGTGGTGACCTTGAACAAAAACTACCTGGTCTGATGGGTCCCTATGTGGTGACCTTGAACACAACACTCTGGTCTGATGGTCCTTCTAGTGGTGACCTTGAACAACCACTCTCGGTCTGATGGGTCCCTCTAGTGGTGACCTTGACACAACACTCTCTGGTCTGAATGGGTCCTTCTAGTGGTGACCTTAGAACTACAACACCTCTCTGGTCTGATGGGTCCTCCTAGTGGTGAACCTTGAACACAACACTCTCTGGTCTGATGGGTCCCTCTAGTGGTGACCTTGAACCAACACTCTCTGGTCTGATGGGTCCCTCAGTGGTGACCTTGAACACAACACTCTCTGGTCTGATGGGTCCTCTTAGTGGTGACTTGAACACAACACTCTGGTCTGATGGGTCCCCTTCAGTGGTGACCTTGAACAAACTCTCTGGTCTGATGGGCCCTTTCGTGGTGACCTTGAACACAACACTCTCTGGTCTGATGGGTCGCTTTTTAGTGGTGACCTTGAACACAACAACACTCTGGTCTGATGGGTCCCTTCTAGTGGTGACTTGACACACAACTCTCTGGTCTGATGTGTCCCTCTAGTGGTGACCTTGAAAACAACCTCTGGTCTGATGGGTCCCTCTAGTGTTGACTTGAACCACAACACTCTCTGGTCTGATGGGTCCCTCCTCTAGTGGTGACCTTGAACACACAACTCTCTGGTCTGATGGGTTCCCTCTAGTGTGACCTTGAACACAACACTCTCTGGTCTGATGGGTCCTTCTAGTGGTGACCTTGAACACAAACTCTCTGGTCTGATGGGTCCCTTCTAGTGTGACCTGAACACACAACACTCTCTTGGTCTGATGGGTCCCTTCTAGTGTGACCTTGAACACAACACTGCTTGGTCTGATGGGTCCCTCTAGTGGTGACCTTGAACACAACACTCTGGTCTGATGGGTCCTCTAGTGGTGACCTTGAACACAACACTCTCTGGTCTGAGTGGGTCCCTCTAGGTGTGACCTTGAACACAACTCTCTGGTCTGATGGTCCCTCTAGTGGTGACCTTGAACAAAACACTCTCTGGTCTGATGGGTCCTCTAGTGGTGACCTTGAACACAACACTCTCTGGTCTGATGGGTCCCCTAAGTGGTGACCTTGAACACAACACTCTGGTCTGATGGGTCCCTCAGTGGTGACCTTGAACACAACACCTCTGGTCTGATGGGTTCCCTCAAGTGGTGACCTTGAACACAAACTCTTGGTCTGATGGGTCCCTTAGTGGTGACCTTTGAACACAACACTCTCTGGTCTGATGGGTCCCTCTAGTGGTGACCTTGAACACAACACTCTCTGGTCTGATGGTCCTTCAGTGGTGACTTGAACACAACACTCTCTGGTCTGATGGGTCCCTTCTAGTGGTGACCTTGAACACACAACACTCTCTGGTCTGATGGGTCCCTCAGTGGTGACCTTGACACAACACTCTCTGGTCTGATGGGTCCTTGTGTGACCTTGAACAAAACTCTCTGGTCTGATGGGTCCTCTAGTGGTGACTTGAACACAACACTCTCTGGTCTGATGGGTCCCTATGTGGTGACCTTGAACACAACACTCTCTGGTCTGATGGGTCCCTTTAGTGGTGACCTTGAACACAACACTCTCTGGTCTGATAGGTCCGCTTTAGGTGACCTTGAACACAACACTCTCTGTGTTCGATGGGTCCCTCTAGTGGTGACCTTGAACAAAACACTCTCTGGTCTGATGGGTCCTCTAGTGGTGACCTTGAACACAACACTCTCTGGTCCTGATGGGTCCTAGTGGTGACCTTGAACAACAACACTCTGGTCTGATGGGTCCCTTTAGTGGTGACCTTGAACAAACACCTCCTGGTCTGATGGGTCCCTCTAGTGGTGACCTTGAACACAACACTCTCTGGTCTGATGGGTCCTCTAGTGGTGACCTTGACACAAACTCTCTGGTCTGATGGGTCCCTCTTAGTGGTGACCTTGAACACAACACTCTCTGGTCTGATGGGATCCCTCTAGTGATGACCAACATTTTCGAGCCTCATGCGGAAACTAACCACATCTCTGGTTCTGATGGTCCCTTATGGTGACCTTGAACAGAAAACTCTTGGTCTGATGGGTCCCTTTAGTGGTGACGCTTGGAAACACAACAGCTCTGTCTGAATGGGTCCTCTGTGGTGACCTTGAACACACAACTCTCGGTCTGATGGGTCCCTCTAAGTGCTGACCTTGACACAAACATCTCTGGTCTGAGGGTCCCTTAAGTGCGTGACCTTGAACGAACACACCTTGGTCTGATGGGTTCCCTCTAAGTGGTGACCTTGAACCACAACACTTCTGGTCTGATGGGTCCCTCTTAGTGGTTGACGCTGAACACAAACACTCTCTGTGTCCTATGGTCCCTCTAGTGTGACCTGAAACAAAACACTCTGGTCTGATGGGGTCCCTCTAGTGGTGACCTTGAAGCACAACCACTCGCTGGTCTGATGGGTCCTTAGTGGTGACGCTTGACACAAACTCTCTGGTCTGATGGGTCCCTTAAAGTGACCTTGAAAACAAACTCTCTGGTCTCAATGTGTCCCTAAGTGGTGACCTTGAACCACAACACTTCTGGTCTGATGGGTCCCTCAGTGTGACCTTGAAACAAACACTCTCTGGTCTGATGGGCTCCTCTAGTGGTGACCTTGAACCACAACACTCTGGTCTGATGGTCCCTCTAGTGGTGACTTGAACACACTCTCTGGTCTGATGGTCCTCTTAAGTGGTGAACCTTAGAACACAACACCTCTGGTCTGATGGGTTCCCCTCTAGTGGTGAACCTTGAACACAACACTCTGTGGTCTGATGGGTCCCTCAGTGGTGACCTTGAACACACACTCTGGTCGATGGGTCCCTCTAGTGTGACCTTGAACACACACTCTCTGGTCTGATGGTCCCTCTAGTGGTGACCTTGAACAAACACTCTGGTCTGATGGTCCCTCTAGTGGTGACCTTGAACACAACACTCTCTGGTCTGATGGGTCCCTCAGTGGTGACCTTGAACACAACCACTCTCTGGTCTGATGGGTCCCTCTAGTGGTGACCTTGAAACACAACACTCTCTGGTCTGATGGTCCTCTAGTGGTGACCTTGACACACACACTCTGGTCTGATGGGGGGGGTCCCTCTAGTGGTGACCTGAAACAAACACTCTCTGTCTGATGGGTCCACTCTTAGTGGTGACTTGAACACAAACACTCTCTGGTCTGTGGGTCCCTAGTTGGTGACCTTGAACACAACACTCTGGGTTCTGATGGGTCCCTTAAGTGGTGACTTGAACACAACCACTCTGGTCTGATGGGTCCCTTATGGTGACTTGAACAAAACACTCTCTGTCTGATGGTGTCCCTCTAGTGGTGACCTTTGAACACAACACTCTCTGGTCTGATGGGTCCCTCTTAGTGGTGACCTTGAACAAACACTCTCTGGTCTGAATGGGTCCCTTTAGTGGTGACCTTGAACAAAACACTCTCGGTCTGATGGGTCCCTTCTAGTGGTGACCTTGAACACAACACTCTGGTCCTGATGGGTCCCTCTAGTGGTGACCTTGAACCCAACACTCTCTGGTCTGATGGGTCCCTCTAGTGGTGACCTTGAACACACACTCTTGGTCTGATGGGTCCCTCTAGTGGTGACCTTGAACACAACAGTCTGGTCTGATGGGTCCCTCTAGTGGTGCCTTGAACACCAACATCTGGTCTGATGGTCCCTCTAGTGGTGACCTTGAACACAACACTTGCGTCTGATGGGTCCCTCTAGTGGTGACCTTGAACACAACACTCTCTGGTCTGATGGGTCCCTGCTAGTGGTGACCTTGAACACAACACTCTTGGTCTGATGGGTCCCTCTAGTGGTGACCTTGACACAACACTCTCTGGTCTGATGGGTCCCTAGTGGTGACCTTGAACACAACACTCTCTGGTCTGATGGTCCCTCTAGTGGTGACCTTGAACCTCACACTCTCTGGTCTGATGGGTCCTCTAGTGGTGACCTTGAACCAACACTCTCTGGTCTGATGGGTCCCTTTAGTGTGACCTTGAACACAACACTCTCTGGTCTGATGGGTCCCTCTAGTGGTGACTTGAACACAACACTCTTGGTCGTGATGGGTCCTCTAGTGGTGACTTGAACACAACACCTTCTGGTCTGATGGGCCCTCTAGTGGAGAACTTGAACACAACACTCTCTTGGTCTGATGGGTCCCACTAGTGTGACCTTGAACACAACACTCTCGTGGTCTGATGGTCCCCTCTAGTGGTGACCTTGAAACACAACAACTACTCTGTCTGATGGGTCCCTCTTAGTGGTGACCTTGACCACACTCATCTGGTCTGATGGTCCCTCTAGTGGTACCTTGAACACAACCACTCTCGGTCTGATGGGTCCTCTCAGTGGTTGACGCTTCTGAAACACACACTCTCTGGTCTGATGGGAATCCACTAGACCTAGATGAGAACAGTAAGTTTATGTTATTTGTAAATGTGTCTGCTTTGAAGTGCCAGTGCTTTCACCTTTTTGGTTACTGTGTCCACAAAGTACCAGTTTCGCTCTGCGCCTTGAAGAAAGAAGAGGGGGAAAGGGGAGGGGAGGGTACCCTGAAGTTACCGCCGCTGATTTTCCTGGAAGTCTTTGTGCTCATGAGTTTCTCAAGTACACCCCCCTAGTGGACAAGCCACGTACCCCAGGGGTCCTATCAGCACTGGTTGGAACGCCTGGTTCAGTGTCTACTGTAAGGACAGAGTCACTTGTACGGCATCTGCAGAAGACCAGAGGTAGAGTCTCAACATCTGGTGTAAGGCCTAATGCAGAGACAGAGGTAGAGTCTCAACGCACTGTTGTAGGCTAATGCAGAGACAGAGGTAGAGTCTCAAACACTGGTGTGCCTAATGCAGAGACAAGGTAGAGTCCCTCACACACTGGTGTAGGCCTTAATGCAGAGGACAGAGGTAGAGTTCTCAACCTGGTGTGGGCCTAAATGCAAGAGACAGAGGTAGAGTCTCACATGGTGTTAGCCTAATGCAGAGACAGAGGTAGAGTCTCAACACTGGTGTAAGGCCTAATGCAGAGACAGAGGTCGAGTCTCCACACTGGTGTATGGCCTCATGCAGAGCAGAGGTGAGTCTCAGCACTGGTGTAGGCCTATCATGAGACAGAGGTTAGAGTCTCAACAGCTGGTGTAGGCCTAATGCAGAGACAGAGGTAGAGTCTCACCACTGTTGTAGGTCCTAAATGCAGAGACAGAGTGTAGATGTCTCAACACTGGTGGGTGGCCTAAATGCAGAGACAGAGGTAGAGTCTCAACACTGGGTGTAGGCCTAATGCAGAGTACTAGAAGGTCAGATCCTCAGCAGCTGGTGTAGGCCTAATGCAGAGACAGAGGTAGAGTCTCAACACTGGTGTCAGGCTAATGCAGTAGACAGGGTAGAAAAAAAGTCTAACACTGGTGTAAGGCTAATGAAGACAGAGCTAGAGTCTCAAAATGGTGTCAGGCCTAATTGCAGGAGCACAGAGGTAGCAGTCCTCAACACTGGTGTAGGCCTAATGCAGAGACAGAGTAGAGTCTGCATGTTCACTGTGTAGGCCTAATGCAGAGACAGAGGTAAGAGTCTCAACACTGGTGTAGGCCTAATTGCAGAGACCAGAGGTAGAGTCTCAACACTGGTGTAGGTCCACCTGCAGGTACAGGGAAGAGCGTCAGGAGAGACCTGAGTTAACCTAACGTGGCTGGAGTAACGAGGCTGCCTGAGCAGGGTCCACAACATGTTTTAATTTCAGACTCTCCTGAAGGGTGCCTGAAGCATAGTTGGACAGTATAAAGAGTATAAACAGATCTGGGACCAGGCTAGGTAACTATATAGCT
>NW_019944143.1:66080-67621 GCF_002910315.2 Salvelinus sp. IW2-2015
TGGTGCCCCGACAGCACAGTTTGATGATGTGGCATGCAACCCTTGGTTGATGCAATGACACTTCCTGAGCAGTGGAACCACGATCATACTAGGGACCCATCAGACCAGAGAGTGTTGTGTTCAAGGTCACCACTAAAGGGACCCATCAGACCAGAGAGTTTTGTGTTAAAGGTCACCACTAAAGGGACCCATCAGACCAGAGAGTTTTGTGTTCAAGGTCACCACTAAAGGGACCCATCAGACCAGAGAGTTTTGTGTTCAAGGTCACCACTAAAGGGACCCATCAGACCAGATGGTTTTGTGTTCAAGGTCACGACGAGAGGGATGTATCAGACCAAATAGGAAAAATAGCCCAAGAACATTGAGTTCAGCTGTTATCAGGTATTTTATTTTCTTGAATTGTAATTTTGTATGTAAAATTAAAAGATGTGTGTATGCAGTCAGAGTAGCTGAAGTCCAGAAAATATATGAACCTAGGTTTGACACAGTAACACATTTTGGCTCATTTCATGTAAATCTCTCTCTCTCTTTCCGTAGGTATACAATACAAAATCCCTCTCTGTAGGTTTACAATGTAGAAATCCCTCTATTGCAATTGTTATAGTAATACAAATAGAAGTTAATCTAATGTTATTGTTTTAGTAATAATTGTCCTACAGTTCTGAGCCCCCATCCCTTCCCCTGGATTATGAAGTACAGTAGAGATACAGTAATGAGATACAGTTGAAATACAGTAATAAAGTACAGTAGAAATATAGTAACGAAGTATAGTGATTTGATAATTCCCGTGAAGCCAGTGTTAAGAGGATGCTGGTACGGGTGTTAGGCCCGAGACAAACCGTGCACATGCTGTTTATATCCTCCAAACACATTATCACTTTTATAACAACAAAGTAGCTCCATTTGCATTTGTTTAAACTTTTTTCTAGTGATATTTATTTGGAGACATCCATGACAATGAGCTAATGATGCGCGATTTTACCTGGCATAGAAAATGTACTTTCTCCTCAGGACACTGTTGTTCAGAGGAGCTAGCCAACAACACAGATAACACAATCACTTCATACTGAAGCTGGAAAGACTGCAAACAAGCTGCACTTCGTTTCGTTTGACATTTTTTCAATTGACATTTCTTTGTATATATCCATAAAAATGTTGCTGTTTCATGATTTTGACTGGCTGAGAAACACTGCCTGTCTGTCTCATCCCGCCTCCCGAGAGTTTCGATTTTGTTGTCTGTTTGTTATCCCTCGTCCTACAGCTGTTCCTATAGTTGTTGCTGCTCCTTCCCCCATCACTGTCCCTACAACTGCAACCTTTTTTGCTGCTGCAATAAGACCTAGTCCTACTATTGTAATTGCACAGCCGACTCCTATAGCGGCTTGTTTAACCAACACTAAAAACTGATTTTTCTTGATCTCTTTCTCATAATTGGTGTAGTATTTTCCTCCATTCCTCTTCACCATCTCCTCTATCTTCCTCAGCAGCTCTCTGACCTGAGTACAGTCTCTCTTCTCTCTATTGTTGAAGACATGATATCT
>NW_019944143.1:68801-84725 GCF_002910315.2 Salvelinus sp. IW2-2015
GCGCATTCCCCCTGAATATGCAGATTTGGCTCTCGCCTTCTCCAAAAAGAAGGCGACTCAATCACCACCCCATCGACGGGGCGATTGTGCGATAAATCTCTTGGTAGACGCTGAACTTCCCAGGAGTCACGTGTATCCCCTCTCAGTGGTGGAGACGGTGGCTATGGAAACATATGTCTCCGAATCCCTGCGTCAGGGGTACATTTGGTCCTCCACATCACCAACCTCCTCAAGTTTATTTTTTGTGAAGAAGAAGCAGGCAGGTCTGCTCCCGTGTATTGACCAACGAGGCCTAAATCAGATCACGGTGAGGTACAGTTACCCGCTACCTCTTATCGCCACGGTGATTGAGTAAATGCACAGGGCGTGCTTCTTCACCAAACTAGATCTCAGGAGTGCTAACAACCATTATGAGTACCTCTTCATGCCGTATGGGTTGATGAATGCTCCATCAGTCTTCCAAGCCTGTGTAGACGAGATTTTCAAGGACCTGCATGGGCAGGGTGTAGTGGTGTATATTGATGACATTCTGATATACTCCGCTAAACGCGCCAAGCATGTGTCCCTGGTGCGCAGGGTGCTTGGTCGACTGTTGAAGCAGGACCTGTACGTCAAGGCTGAGAAATGCCTGTTCTTCCAGCAGTCCGTCTTCTTCCTAGGGTAGCGCATTTCCACCTCGAGGGTGGAGATGAAGAGTGACCGCATTTCAGCCGTGCGTAATTGGTCGACTCCCACCTCGGTAAAGGAAGTGAAGCGGTTCCTAGGGTTTGCCAAATACTACCGGAAGTTTATCCAGGGTTTTGGTCAGGTAGCGGCTCCCATTACCTCACTGCTGAAGGGGGGCCCGGTACGTTCGTAGTGGTCAGCTGAGGTGGACAGGGCTTTTGGTCACCTGAGGGCTCTGTTTACCTCGGCTCCCGTGCTGGCCCATCCCGATCCCTCTTTGGCGTTCATAGTGGTGGTACGCCTGTGCCTTCTTCTCGTAAAAGCTCAGCCTTGCGGAGCGAAACTATGACGTGGGGGACCGGGAGCTGTTGGCTGTCGTCAAGGCTCTGGAGGCATGGAGACATTGGCTTGAGGGGGCTAAACACCCTTTTCTAATCTGGACTGACCACCGCAATCTGCAGTACATATGGGCAGCGAAGAGACTGAACCCTCGCCAGGCAAGGTGGGCCATGTTTTTCACCATTTTTGTTTTTCCCTTTCCTACAGACTAGGTTCCCAAAACGCACTGTACCAACTGTATGACACAGAGGAGCGGAACATAGATCCCACTCACATACTCTCGGCCTCCTGCCTGGTGGCGCCGGTAGTGTGTGAGCTGGACGCGGACATTGAGCAGGCGTTACGTGCAGAGCCCTTCACGTAACCTTCAGTGTCCCGCTGGGCGTCTGTACATTGCGTCTGCTGTCCGTGACCGGTTGATCGATTTGGCCCACACGTCACCCTCCTCTGGTCATCCTGGGATTCAGTGCGTCAAGGGGGGGGGTACTGTCACGAATTCCACCGAAGTCGGGTCCTCTCCTTTTTCGGGCGGCGCTCAGCGGTCGGCGTCGCCGGTCTTCTAGCCATCATCGATCCATTTTTCATTTTCCATTTGTTTTGTCTTGTTTTTCCTCACACCTGGTTTCAATCCTCTCAATGTCTTGTTGTGTATTTAACCCTTTTTTCCCCCCATGTCTTTGTGTGGGATTGTTTATTGTAGTGCTTGTGTACGTTCCCCGTGAGTGCACGACGGGTTATTTTTGTGCCCATTTATCTTCTTGTTCTGGATTCCGTTGGTTATGCTTAATAAATCTCCGGTTATTTCCCAGTTCTGCTCTCTTGTGCCTGACTTATCAGCCGCCAATTACGCACCCCGCTACACAACCAGCTTTTTGGCTAAAATGTCTTGGTACAAGGTTTTCATGCTACCGTTGACCTTAACCCTTTACACTCGTGGGAATTGGCTTTTATGGATAGGGCTAAATTGAAATGTTTCTTACAGAATAAATATGGGAAGCATAACCATGGTAGCAATWAAAGGGAAGAGTTTTGAGATTCTGAAAAAATTATTAGACTTAAGGTGAGGACTCAACAGTTCACCTGACACAAGACTTAATCCAAACATCASCCTGGGCACACACTGGTTTAATCAATGTTTCGAACTATCATTCTCTAAATCTCAAATCTAACACTTGTAAAAAAAAAAAAGAAAAAAGGAATGCAAGTATGAAGGTAGTTTGGTGCCGACCCAAAAAGAAGGGGATAAAATAGTGTACAAAATATCTATTTATATTTTTCCTGAGCTTTATTATACTGTATATCCTACTGTAAGATATAGGACAGACACTTCAAAACAATGTTTCTTATGAATTTTTGGACTGTATTTTGGGCCATTTATGAAAGTGTTATTCATGCTTTTCTTTAGGCTTTAGTAGTAAAGGCCAAATTCAATATTTTCTAAATAATTGTTTTATATTTTTTTAGGTGACTTAAAGGCATCTCATTCCAAATAGCTAATTGATCCATAGTATGACATCTTAAAACATATCCATATGTCAGTTGAGAGAGACCATGAAAGTAGAGATAAGAAGAAACTAGCAGAGAAAGGTACATTTGATCAACAACTGATAAGACACAGCGATTGTAGATAACATCTAGACCATGTAAAGTTGAACAGGGTAGAGACACAGCATTGTAGATACATCTAGACATGTAAAGTTGAACAGGGCAGAACACAGCATTGTAGATACATCTAGACCATGTAAAGTTGAACAAGGGAGGCACAGACTTGTAGATAAATCTAGACCATGTAAAGTTGAACAGGGCAGAGGCACAGCATTGTGTCAAGATCAACATCTGGACCATGATAATGTTGAAAAACGGGGCAGAGGCACAGCCTATATGTAGTATAACAACTAGACATTAAAGTTAGCAGGGCATAGGCACAGCATGTAGATAACGAACTGAATCCACTAATACTAGTTGAACACCGTGGACAGAGACACAGCATTGTAGATAACATCTAGACCATGTAAAGTTGAACAGGGCAGAGACACAGCATTGTAGATAACATCTAGACCATGTAAAGTTGAACAGTGGGAGAGAACAGCATTGTAGATAACACTCTAGCCATGTACTGTAGACAGACAAGTTAACAGGGCAGAGACACAGCATTGTAGATAACATCTAGACCATGTAAAGTTGAACAGGGCAGAGACACAGCATTGTAGATAACATCTAGACCATGTAAGTTGAACAGGGCAGAGACACAGCATTGTAGATAACATCTAGACCATGTAAAGTTTGAACAGGGGAGAGACACCAGCATTGTAAAATAACCATCTAGCCATGTCAAGTTGACACAAGGCAGAGACCAGCATGTATGTAGATAACATCTTAGACCTATATAATTGACAGGGCAAGACAACAGGCATTGTAATAACAACTAACCATGTATACAAGTTGAAAATGCAGGGCAGGACACAGGCATTGTAGATAACATCTAGACCATGTAAAGTTGAACAGGGCAGAGACACAGCATTGTAGATAACATCTAGACCATGTAAAGTTGAACAGGGCAGAGACACAGCATTGCCTCTTCCCGGATTTGACTACAGATGTGACCTGGAGTAGACTAAACACTGTAGCTGGTTATGATGTAATGACTTCCTCTAGACTCACAGTCCTTCTCCTCAGGAGGTGCATTTCCAGTAGAGTTGATCAATGTAGGCTGTGTACCTGGATTCTATTTACCTGTGCACCAGTCAGTTTAGCTTACAAAACATTTACTTAGCAACCGGACACCAACGTGATCTGTTGAACTAATAAATGTGATAGTTGTAATATTTGCATAACCCTTGTGATTTAAAAGGTATCGATGTGTCACGCCCTGGCCTTAGTTATCTTTGTTTTCTTTCTTATTTTAGTTAGGTCAGGGTGTGACATGGGGAATGTATGTGTTTTTGGATTGTCTAGGGGTTTTGTATGTTTAATGGGGCAGTGTCTTGTATAGGTGTTTGTATGTCTATGGCTGCCTATATTGGTTCTCAATTAGAGGCAGCTGTTGTTCATTTGTCTCTGATTGAGAGCTATATTGAGGCAGCCATATTCATTGGGTATTTCGTGGGTAATTGTCTATGTCTAAATGTTAGTAGCTTGTGTCTGCACTTTCGTTGTGTAGCTTCACGGTCGTTTGTTGTTTTGTATAGTTTGTCAGTGTTCTTCGTTTCGTCTTCGTTAAAATAAAAGAAGATGTATTCGTATCACGCTGCGCCTTGGTCCACTCTTTCACCGAAAGACGATCTTGACACGATGAGGGTTATTGAATCAGAATCAAATCCTCTGATCTCTTCCAGCTCATTAATGATAGAATGTTCATATGTGAAGGTTAATGAAAGGTCAGTATGTTTGGCAATGACACGGATTATAAGCCGGCCTCCTTCAGCTCTCTTGTCTGCCTCACAGATACCCAGGTGAAGTTGACTTGTGCTAAAGGCTTCACTCTCTTGACTTCCAGAAGGATGTTTGTGTTGTAGGGGGTACATGTGGGTTTCTTCTTCTTCCCAAATAGCACCCTATTCCCTTTATAGTGCACTAGGCTTCTGGTAGAAAGTAGTGCACTATTAAGGGAATAGGGTGCCATTTGTGACTCATCCTACATGTGCCAATGTCTCTTTAGATACCTGTCTTATCTTTTACCACATGTCCATTATTATCCAATGGAACGATGATGAACTAGTTCTGCATGTTTCCAAATAGGGAAAGAGAAACCGTAGATAACTGCCATGATTAAAAACAGTCATGAGATGTGCCGGGGTTATTTCAGCTCAGGCTCACTAGCATGGTGACTACAGTAGCTGTTTTATTCGTCCTATTTCCCACTTGTACATGTGTGAGTTGGACATGTGTTTCTTGCATATCCCAACACTTGTAGAGAGCTGGGGTCTTTAGACAGGGTCAGACATTATTAACGGCATCCCTGGAGCAATTGAGGCCTTGCTCGAGGGCACAATGACAAATTAAACAAAAAATAATAATACAAGTGGTTTGGACCCAAAAAGATGGGGATAAATATGTGTACAAAATATCCATATCTATCTATATATTTCCTGGGCTTTAATATACTGTATATACTGATACTGATTTAGACACTTCAAAACCTTGTTTCTTATTATTTTGTTTTTGGACTGTATTTTTGGCCATGTATAAATGTGTTTCTCAATGCGTTTCTATTGGCTTTAGTAGTAAAGGCAAAATTCAATATTTTTTTACAAATAATTAAAAAAATATATTTTTTTATGCTGCTTAATGGCATCCTAATTTTGACAGCATGATGCTGCCACCACCATGTTTCACTGTGGGGATGGTATTCTTGGGGTGATGAGAGGTGTTAGATTTGCGCCAGACATAGCATTTTCCTTGATGCCCAAAATGGTGGTTTGGTGTTCGCCTTTTGGCGAACACCAAACTTGTTTTCTTTCTTACACCAAACTTGTTATACTTATTTCTTTAACCTGTCTAGCCCAGGCGTTCCGCTAGCGGAACTCCTCCCACATTCCACTGAAAAGGCAGAGAGCGAAATTCAAAAAATATTTTTTTGAAATATTTAACTTTCACACATTAACAAGTCCAATACAGCAAATGAAAGATACACATCTTGTGAATCCAGTCAACATGTCCGATTTTTAAAATGTTTTACAGCGTTTCACAGCACAGGTAGCATGCACAAAGCCAACCTAACTAAGCAAGAACCAACCAAACTAACCAACAAACAACTTCATCAGATGACAGTCTTATAACATGTTACAAAATAAATCTATGTTTTGTTCAAAAAATTTGCATATTTGAGGTATAAATCAGTTTTACATTGCAGCTACCATCACAGCTACCGTCAAAAATAGCACCGAAGCAGCCAGAGCAAATATAGAGACCAATGTGGAATAACTAAATACTCATCATAAAACATTTCTGAAAAATACACAGCGTACAGCAAATGAAATACACAGATCTTGTGAATCCAGACAATATTTCAGATTTCCTAAGTGTTTTACAGTGAAAACACAATATAGCGTTATATTAGCTTAGCACAATAGCAAACATCACAACAGCATTGATTCAAGCCAAACATAGCAATAACGTATAAACCACCAAAATATATACATTTTTTCACTAACCTTCTCAGAATTCTTCAGATGACAGTCCTATAACATCATATTACACAATGCATATAGAATTTGTTCGAAAATGTGCATATTTAGCGGCACAAATCGTGCTTATACAATGAGAATAGTGTCCTTAACGTCAAGCAATCTGTGTGGCGCCATCTTGGAAAGGCACCTATTCTTATCGAAAACTATTCATAAACTTGACTAAAAAAATACAGGTTGGACAGCAATTGAAAGACAAATTAGTTCTTAATGCAATCGCTGGGTTAAATTTTTTAAATTAACATTATTGCGCAATAAATGCGTGCGATAAAGCAAGGCTACACTGCAAGTAATGGCGTCTTATGCATTTGACTTTTTTCAACAGAACAATTAATTATCAGCATAAAAACTGCTTACTATTAGCTGAGCTTCCATCAGAATCTTGGGCAAGGTGTCCTTTCTTCAGAACAATTGTCTTTTGGCTGAAAGTTGTCCTCTTGTCCTGTCGAATTAGCTGCTAACGTTAGCCACCCACTGGAGAGGTGCCCAACTAGTGAAAGCGCGTCACAAAGAAATCCAGGAAAATCGCAATAAACTGCTATAAACTTCTATAAGTCGGTTTAAATTAGCTACCTTATGATGTCTTTAACACCTATAACGAATAAAAACATGACCGGAGATATAGAACTACTAAAACGAAAGCCTTTGCAGGACGCCATTGTGATGTCTTCTTGCGCCAGGCGCACCGTTGAAAAGGACGGTACTTCCGTTCCACGGTCTTATATAAGGCCCCAGATTGCGCAATCGACTCCATACAAATTCTCACCGCTTTCTGACATCTAGAGGAAGGCGTATGCAGTGCATGTAGCCCCATAGCTTACATGGGGACTTATAAACTGACCTTAGAACAGGGACCTCGATTTCTGAAATCTCACTCCCTGATAGGAAATGTGCTGCAGAATGAGTTCTGTTTCACTCAGAGAAATAATTCAAACGGTTTTAGAAACTAGAGAGTGTTTTCTATCCAATAGTAATAATAATATGCATATTGTACGAGCAAGAATTGAGTACGAGGCAGTTTAATTTGGGAACTCATTTTTACAAAGTCGAAATGGTGCCCCCATAGGCTCAACAGGTTTTAAGCAATGGCTTTTTTCTGGCCACTCTTCCGTAAAGCCCAGCGCTGTGGAGTGTACAGCTTAAAGTGGTCCTAAGGACAGATACTCCAATCTTCGCTGTGGACCTTTGCAGCTCTTTCAGGATTATCTTTGGTCTCTTTGTTGTCTCTCTGATTAATACCCTCCTTGCCTGGTCCATGAGTTTTGGTGGGCGGCCCTCTCTTGGCAGGTTTTTTGTGGTGCCATATTCGTACTATTTTTTAATAATGGATTTAATGGTGCTCCGTGGGATGTTTAAAGTTTCAGATATTTTTTTATAACCCAACCCTCATCTGTACCTCTCCACAACTTTGGCCTTGACCTGTTTGGAGAGCTCTTTGGTCTTCATGGTGCCGCTTGCTTGGTGGTGTTGCAGAATCTAATGCCTTTCAGAACAGGTGTATATATACTGAAATCATGTGACAGATCATGTGACACTTAGATTGCACACAAGTAGACTTTATTTAACTAATTCTGTGACTTCTGAAGGTAATTAGTTGCACCAGATCTTATTTAGGGGCTTCATAGCAAAGGGGGTGAATACATATGCACACACCAATTTTAATTTTTTTAATTTTTGAAACAAGAATTTTTTTCATTTCACTTCACCAATTTTGGACTTTTTTTGTGTAGTTCCATTACATGAAAACAAATAAAATCTATTTAAATTAAAGGTTGTAATGCAACAAAATAGGAAACATGCCAAGAGGGTGATTCTGTCACGATCGTTGTATGTTGATTGAAAGAGAGACCAAGGCGCAGCACTAAGGGGCGGCTCCGGACTGAGGGCGGCTCCGGACTGAGGGGCGGCTCCGGACTGAGGCGGCTCCGGACTGAGGGCGTCCGGACGGAGGGCGACTCCGCGACTGAGGGGCGACTCCGGACTGAGGCCGACTCCGGACTGAGGGCGACTCTGAGCTCCTGACTGGCGGCGGCTCTGGCAGCTCCTGACTGGCGGGCGGCTCGGCAGCTCCTGACTGGCGGGCGCTCTGGCAAGCTCCTGAACTGGTGGTGGCTCTGGCAGCTCCTGAACTGGCGGGCGGCTCCTGACTGGCGGGCGGCTCTGGCAGCTCTTGGCTATTGAGGCGCACAGTAGGCCTGGTGCGTGGTGCCGGAACTGGTGGTACCGGGCTAAGGACACGCACCTCAAGGATAGTGCGGGGAGCAGGAACAGGGTATACTGGACCCTGGAGGCGCACAGTGGGCCTGGTGCGTGTAGCCGGAACTGGTGTTACCGGGCTGGAGACACGCACTTCAAGGCTAGTGCGTGGAGGAGGAACAGAGCTCTGGAGATGCACAGGAAGCCTGGTGCGTGGTGTTGGCACTGGAGGTACTGGGCTGGGGCGAGGAGGTGGCACCGGATAGACCGGACCGTGAAGGCGTACTGGAGCTCTTGAGCACCGAGTCTGCCAACCTTACCTGGCTGAATGCTCCCCGTAGCCAGGCAAGTGCGGCGAGGTGGAATAGCCCGCACTGGGCTGTGCTGGCGAACTGGGAACACCATGCGTCAGGCTGGTGCCATGTACACCGGCCCGAGGAGACGCACTGGAGACCAGCTGCGTTGAGCCGGCTTCATGACACCTGGCTCGATGCCCACTCTAGCCCGGCCGATACGAGTAGCTGGGATGTACCGCACCGGGCTATGCACACGTACTGGAGACACCGTGCGCTCTTCCGCATAACGCGGTGTCTGCCCGTACTCTCGCTCTCCACGGTAAGCACGGGGAGTTGGCGCAGGTCTCCTACCTGACTTCACCACACTCCCCGAGAGCCTCCCCCCAATAGATTTTTGGGGCTGCCTCTCGGGCTTCCTACCGCGCCGCCGTGCTGCCTCCATACACCGGTATCCCTCCTCACACTGCTCCAGAGAATCCCAGGCGGGCTCCGGCACTCTCCCTGGGTCGATCGCCCACCTGTCTATCTCCTCCCAAGTAGTGTAGTCCAGATTCTGTTCCCATGTCCATAAATCCTGACTTTGCTGCTCCTGCTGCTTCCGCTGCTGCCCATTACCTTTATATCGTCTCCGTTCCTCCCTTTCGCGGTGCTTGGTCCTTGTTTGGTGGGTGATTCTGTCACGATCGTGTTATGTTGGATGAAGAGAGGACCAAGGCGCAGCGTGATAACAATACATCTTCTATTTATTATAACGAAGATGAAGAACACTTAAACAAACTATACAAAAACAACAAACGAACGTGAAGCTATAATTACAATAAGTGCAGACACAGGCAACTTACATATAGACAATCACCCACAAACTACCTAATGAATATGGCTGCCTAAATATGGTCCCCAATCAGAGACAACGATAGACACCTGTCTCTAATTGAGAACCAATCTAGGCAACCATAGACATACATACACCTAGACTAGGGACTGCCCCATAAACATACAAAACGCCTAGACAATACAAAACACATACATCCCCCATGTCACACCCTGACCTAACCAAAATAATAAAGAAGAAAACAAAGATAACTAAGGCCAGGGCGTGACAGGGTGAATACTTTGCAAGGCACTGTATGCTAAATGCTTTACTCTCTTGCCTTTAAGAAGGATTGTTTGTGTTGTGGAGGTACATGTGGGTTTCTTCCCAAATAGCACCCTATTCCCTTTATAGTGCAGTAGGGTCCTGGTAGAAAGTAGTGCACTATAAAGGGAATAGGTTTCCATTTGTGACTCATCCTACATGTGCCGATGTCTCTTTAGATACATATCTGATCTTTTACCACATGACCATTATTATCCAATGGAACGATGATGAACTAGTTCTACATGTTTCCAAACAGGGAAAGAGAAACTGTAGAAAACAATGAAGCAGAACATTCTGCTTTCTCTTATCTAAACTGGTTGAATGACTATTTTACCCTGTAACCCAGCAACAAGTCTGGCTGATACTAACTCAACGTTCTCCTGACTTCAGACTTGAAAGGTTATTTTGATGTCGGCACGATGACAAAGCAAATTTCTCTTGCTCGCTCTCTTTCTCTCTCAAATGTGAAATAAATCAAATAAAGACCAGAACACAGACCAGGGAGGGAGGATAGAGGGAGAGGATATTATCGGAATTCTGGTATTTATATAACATTTCCCAAAGAATACATTTTTGGGGGGAGAATACACCCTAATACCGCACTATGTGTACATTCAGAGGATAGGTGGTCTCTGTACTACAGTTCTACCAAGTATTCATACCACTGAAATACTGTTATGAGCTGTTTTGACTGCAACTAAGCATATATATAAGGTCCTTTAGATGTTATACATGGTCATCCCTAGTTATAACCAAGAAACCTGGATTCACTAAATACTTCTTAGAGTTCAGGTACTAAATACTTCTTAGAGTTGTTTTGTACACAGTCATATGATACATGGTATAGAAAAGTACAATCTGAGGTGAGTACATGGGGAAGTATATCTTCACTGGTAACTTTTATTTACAAAGCCATTTTGGGTTTTCCTACCTTTTTATTTGGGAATTGTAATTGTTCAGAAATTGGTGGGTCACTCTCTTCATTCCGCTGACTTTATCCTGCTACACGTGTTCCCATGTCTGAACTGAATTTGGTTAAAAGGTTTTTATGTACTCTGCGCCAATCCGTCGTCTTGGAACGGCTTACAAATACTTTAAAACTTGGAAAGAACTTTGTCCCGATTGCTATTTTTAAATCACTGATGAATGATCTTGAAGACTGATTCCCCTGACCGTCAACGTTTTTATTTGCTGTTTTTTGACGCTGAGACTGAAAGTTAATTGGACAAATAAGCAGTGCAAGTTCGGAAAGTATTCTAAAATGGATAAAAATGTTTTATTCCGCCTTCATCATATACACATACGTAATACCCATAATGATAAAACGCAAAAACAATATTTTAGAATTTTTGGGGGGCCACTGTGTCTTTTGGGACAGTCCATGCTGCACACATTTTTTGTAACCCTCACCCACAGATTCTGTGGCCTCGACACAATCACTGTCTCGAGATCTACGACACTTCCTTTTGACTCATGGTGTAATGGGTGCGTGTCGGTGGCAAGGGAAGTATACAGGAGGCGCAGGAAAACCAACTTAGGTATAAACGGAGTCGTTTAATAAGTGCTCATAACTCCAAAAAGCCAAAATATAAACAAAATAACCATAAGGGGTAAAAACCCGTCGCACACCGAACATTGACTTGCACCAACATACAAGTAAAACAATCCCGAACCAAAAAAAAATGAGGGGCAAAACAGAGGGTTAAATACAACAACGTGGTAATTGATGGGGATTGGGAACCCGGTGTGAAGGAAAGACCAAAGACAAAAACAATGAAAGGAAAAATGAGTCAAATGATGGCTAGAAGGTTCGGTGATGTCAACCGCCGAACACCGCTCGAAACAAGGAGAGAGAACGCGACTTCGGCAAGAAGTTGTGACAACATGCTTGGTGTTTTTGCTCTGACATGCACTGTCGACCGGCCTTATCATAGACAAGGTGTGTGCTTCCGAATCATGTCCAATCAATTGAATTGACGCTAACGCATCAAGTTGTAGAGAGACAATCAAGGCCGCTCTAATCATAAAGGTCTGATTGTTAGAGATCTGTAGGCTTTGATAACGTAACAAAATGTGGAAGAAAAGTCCAAGGGGTCTGAATACTTTACGAATGCACTGTAATACTATAGTCACCATAGCTAGTGAGTCCTGACCTGAATAATCTCAATGTTTTGTTTTAATCTTATCATCATGTATATCTACAGTTCTCTTTCACTGTTAGTAAACATGCTAGACAGGTTGTCTTCAAAACAACAGCAAATACCATTCCATACAAGCTGTGGTAAAGAACCAGATAGGTATCTAAGAGAAGAGAGGCAAGAGACATGCGACTTCATGTGGGATGTGTCACAAATGGCGATGCAATATTCCCTTATTGGTGCACTACTTTGACCAGGGCCCTATGTGGCACTATAAAGGTAAAACAGGGTGCCATTTGGGGATGAAACCGTCATGTACTCCCACGAATCACAACATCGCCTTCTTAAAGGCAAGGAAGAGAGAAAGCACTCAAACTTAGACGCTGGACTTCTGTGAAGGCGGAGAGAGGAGCTGAAGGACCTTTCTGGGATGAACTTCAGTCTCTCAAAGCGTGAGATAGGATAAACCACGGAGAAGCCCGATTGGCGCAGAATGAACGTGGTGAGTACTTATTAACAGGTTGCAATAAGGTATATAGTATGTAATACGATGGTTGCATAGGTTATTTTAGTAACTTAATAACAGGTTCATTATAGTTATATAGTACTGACAACAATAAACAGGTTCATAATGTTATAGTAGTACTTAAATAAGGAGGTCCATATGGGTTATAATAGTACTCTTAATAACAGCTTCATATGGGTTATATAGTACTTAGATAACGAGGTGTAATATGGTTATATAGTAGTTAATAACAGGTTCATTATGGGTTATATAGTATTAAGTTAACGAGGTTAATGATGGTTATATAGAGTCTTAATTAGCGGCTTCATATGGTTATAGTAGTACCTTAATAACAGGTTCATATAGTTATATTAGTATTAATAACAGGTTCAATAAGGTTATAGTAAGTACCTTAATAAGCAGGTTCATGAAGGTTATATAGTACTTATAACAGGTTCATAAGGTTATATAAGTACTTTAATAAGATGTCCTATAAGGTTAGTTAGTAGTAATTTAATAAGATGTCCATAAAAGGTTATAATAGTAACGGTAGATTAACAGGTCATAAAGGTTATAGTAGTACTTGTAATAAGCAGGGTTCATATAGTTAATATAGTACTTAAATAACAGCTTCCATGAAGGTTATGTAGTACTGAATAAGAGATTCATAAGGTAGTATATAGGACTGAATGAAGGAATGTTCCAGTGAAGGTTATAATAGTACTTAAAAACAGGTTAATATGGTTAGTATAGTACCTTAAATAAGGATCCGTCATAAGTTATATAGAGTTCTTAATAACCGGGTTTCATATGGTTATTATAGTACTTATAACGGAGGTTCATATGGTTATATAGTATCTAATAACAGCTTTACAACATAGGTAATTATATGAAGTTGATTTGCGGAAAACTGTTTTTGAAAAGTTACACATAAACATAAGACAACAACCTGTTATACAATTATGACATGGTATTGGTTTTATGGTACATCTACAGGTTCCTTTACTAAAAGGATGCAGGAGACATCAGACTTCGGTGAGTATGGCTCCATTCCTTTATGGTCAGAGAATTAATAAACTGCCAGCAATTCCCCTCGTGTGTCCAACAGTGAATGGTTAGCTTTTTTAAACTGAGAGAATACAGTAATGTGTACAGCGTCACCAAGGCCAACCATGTGCAGAAATCCAGATCAACATTGGTTCTCTGCATCGAATAATACATATTTTAGAGTGTACGTATTTTAATCTTGAAATCAAATGTTGCAAACGCTTAGGAACAAGAATCATTTTCAGGTTTGTAGATGGATTTACCTAACCGTGACGATCCAGACCCATAGGTGTTGCATCACCCTAGTCCCCGGAGATGAAGCCATGCAGGTAACGAATAAGCAGTATTGGGACAATATAACTAGTGAGTAATAGCTAAGTCTTCACTGTTGCCTGGTAAGCTTGAATATGGTTCCTGTGATGATCCTGTGAATCTAATTTAATTGAATTTCTAGTAAGCTTAACAATGATGAAAACTGAGTTACAGGTCGTATTTCTACAGATTCAGGACAGCCAGCTGATCTGAGGAATAGTTCTGGTGGGGAAGACTGGAGCAGGGAAGAGTTGCAACAGGAGAATACCATACTGGGGACAGAGGTGTTTAAAGCGGAGGATTCTCCAGTGTCTGTAACTGCACAGTGTGAGAAACAGAGAGGAGTGGTGGGTGGGAAGAAGATTGATGTATCGACCACCTCCGGGACTATTTGACACAACAATGTCTTCAAGAAGAGATGAAAAGTGAAATAGTCAGGTGTATAGAACGGTCAGTTCGCAGGACCCACAACGCCTTCCCTGCTGGGATCTGAACCTGGGGGTGAGGTTCAACGAGGAGGGAGAGGAAACACTGTGAAAGTGATCCAGGAGAACTTGGAAAAAGAAGCCTCAAATTACACCATCATTCTGTTCACTGGTAAAGATCAGTTGAAGGGAAAAAGTTGAGGGAGTTTCTGAATCCTTAGTGTTGCACTTCAGGAACTGATCAATAAGTTGGTTTGGAAAGGTACCATTGTCTAATATATGATCAGAGGGATGAACCGTCTTGAGGTCTAAAGAGCTGCTGAAGAAGAAATAGACAGAGATGGTGGAGATGAATGGGAGGAGAGCATACAACCAATAGAGAAATGTACCAGGAGGTCTCAGAAGAAGTTGAGAGAGGAGGGAGGACGTAGAAAGAAACAGGAAGATGGAGGAGGAAGAGGAGGAGAAGGGAGGAGGAGATACAGGAGCAAGAAAAGGAGGAAGAACAGGAGGAAGAAAAGAGGAGACGGACAGAGAAAATAAAGAAAGGTTTCATTTCAGCAGCAGTTTGTTGGGGCAAATAGTAGTTGGGACGACAGTACTTGTTGCCTGCTGAAGTAGCAGTTGCCGTGGTAGCAGGACCAATTCTTGTTGGTTGGGGGAGTTATAGGTGGTATAGTATCTTTAGGATTTTGGATGATAAATTCAAACTGATGAATTAATGTAAACTGTTGTTGGATTAAAAAAAATCTGATTCAAACTTTTGGGGGTCATTTAGTTTCATATATTTGTGATTCAAAGGGTTAAAGAGGTCAACTCTAATGTAACATGGAAATATGATACATGTCAGTAGACAAATTGTGTTTTATATCCTCTAGGATTCTATATGTAATGTATTGTACTCGGGCAACTTAATATGTATTTTACATTTGGTCAAATAAAATCAATTTAATTCATCAATCTGCATGACTTGATACTGTAACTGTGTAGTTCTACCAATTTGATGCCTTTTGAGAAGTGGTAACTTGGTAAAAAAAAACGACTTTAGATTTCACCCTAATTTAACATTCAAAGTGCCTATTAATTGCCCCGTAACCAGTTTGACCGTAACAGGTTGACCATAACAGGGGCTGACCATGCAGGGTTGACAATATTCATCTTTAAATCAGCCATAAATCCTTTTGAGACAGGGGGAATGGATGCATAGTGTGTGCAATTGAATTAAAGGCTTCAACACATTTTATTTTTGTATGATCTAATTAGAATGAGAATACAACCTGTTTAAAGCTATAGATATCTTTTCTCTCAACACACGTCATCCACAGAGGAAGATGGCAAAGAGCTACAGCATCAAAGCTACCGACTCTGGTCATTGAGTTCCAGAGGTATGTTAGTGATCATGCAATAGGTGGTTTAATAAATTTTTCACATTTTTCATGAGTTTTTGTCAATCAACTTGTTCTTATCAAAATCTAAATCATTGTTTAGTGATTCTGTATCAATATGAACCTTAACAAAAAATGAATCCCAAAACACCTAATTCTGCCCATAGTATAAATGGTAAATAGGACTTTTATTTCTAATCTAGGTTTCTCTGGAGACATAATGACAAGTGATCCACCATGAGGGGGAGGGGGACCTGTAAATCAGTGGATTTAGACAGATCATCCTGCGAG
>NW_019944144.1:0-8977 GCF_002910315.2 Salvelinus sp. IW2-2015
TGCTAAGGAGAGGAGGCCCGGGGTGGGGGAAGGGAGAACTGGTAACAAGGCGAAAGGTCAACAAGCTAGTGGATTAGAGCCAAACACCCCAGAGAATCAACACATATGATAAATGCATTACCAGGCTGAGCCACACCCAGTTTCTCTTCCCGCACGCCATAGGTTACAGCACATAATGTACAAGCAACCATTGCTGCCTGCATTATAGAGTGGCTAAAACAATCCCTTGAGGCCACTGCGTAATAATGAACTTGCCATGAGGACTCTAGACCAGGGTACAGAGAGCTGCACAGCCTGCTACGGTGAGATAAAAAGGCTAGTTGGAATGGGTCAATAATACTGAGACAGTGAGTAGTAGACAAACACAGGAGGACAATGGTACAAAATACAGCCTTCAAAGTGCAGGTTAGCTTGTCAGTGATCCAGAGTGTGGTGTGAAGTAGTTCTTGCAGAATGGGTGTATGTGTGTTGTAATATACTTGTGGGTCCGCCACAAGAATAGTAAATTAACAGAAATTTGGCCAACTGGGGACATTTCGTTCAGTCCCCACAAGGTCAAATGCTATTTCTAGGGGAGCCGTTTAGGGTTACGGTTTAGAATTAGTGGTTAGAAACTAGGTTCAGGAGTTAGGGTTGAGGTTAGGTTTTTGGGTTAAGGTTTAGACGTTAGGGAAAATAAAGATTTTGAATGTTATAATTGTGTGTCCCTCAACAAGGTTATTTAAACAATACTGTGTGTGTACTTTCAGTTAGAACAGTACCACAGCAAACTTCCACATACTTTTCCACAGACGCACTCCCCATGTAGCTGGTACACAAACCAAAGGCCCAGGATTTTCAGGAGGGGAGTAGGGATGATTCTCTGGATGCAAACATGGATGAATGGTTTAGTGTGGGAACATCATCCATATCTCTGCTACTCTTCCTCTCTACCTTGTGGCATGCTGCCGTGCAAACAGGAGATAAAAGGTGAGTGTGTGCATGCTATGCCGTGCCAAACCAGTGAGAGTAAAAGGTGTGAGTGTTTGCATGCTGCCGCCGTGCCAACAGGAGATAAAAGGGTGAGTGTTTGCATGCTGCGGCTGCCAACAGAGATAAAAGCGGTGTGAGTGTTTGCATGCGGCGACGCCAACAGGAGATAAAAAGGTGTGAAGTGTTTGCATTGGCTTGCCGTGCCAACAGGAGATAAAAGGGTGAGTGTTTGCTGCGACGTGCCAACAGGAGAGAAAAAGGGTGAGGTTGGCAGTTGCTGCGACGCCAACAGAGAAAAAGGTGTGAGTGTTGCATGCTGCGACGCCCAAGCGAGGAGATAAAAGGGTGAGTGTTTGATGCGGCGCGCCAACAGAGATAAAAGGGGGAGTGTTTGCATTGCTGCGTGCCAACAGGAGATAAAAGCGTGAGTGTTTGGCATGCTGCGGCGCCAACAGAGAAAAAGGGGTGATGTTTGCATGCTGCGACGCCAACAGGAGATAAAAGGTGTTGAGGTGTTTGCTGCTGCGTGCCAACAGGAGATAAAAGGGAGTGAGTGTTGCATGCTGCGACGCCAACAGGAGATAAAAGGGTGAGTGTTGGCCATGCTGGACCGCAACAGGAGATAAAAGTTGGTGAGTGTTGCAATGCTGCGACGCCAACAGGAGGATAAAAGGGGTGAGTGTTTGCATGCTGCGGCGCCAACAGGAGATAAAGGGGTGAGTGTTTGCATGGCTGCCGTGCCAACAGGAGATAAAAGGGTGAGTGTTTGCAGCTGCGGCGCCAAACAGGAGATTAAAAGGGTGAGTGTTTGCATGCTGCGACGCTCCAACAGGAGATAAAAGTGTGAGTGTTTGCACTGCTGCCGTGCCAACGAGATAAAAGGGGGGTGAGTGTTTGCATTGCTGCCGACGGCCAACAGGAGATAAAAGGGGTGAGTGTTTGCAATGCTGCGACGCCAACAGGAGTAAAAGTGGTAGAGTGTTTGCATGCTGCGACGCCAACAGGAGATAAAAAGGTGAGTGTTTGCATGCTGGCCGTTGCCAAACAGGAAGATAAAAAAAGGGTGATGTTTCAGCTGCCGCGCCAACAGGAGATAAAAGGTGAGGGTTGCATGAAGGAGAGACGGCGGGGGATAGAGGGATGCGAGGTGGAGGGAGAAATGAATGGAGAAATGAGAGAAGGAGTTTCAAAGGTTTATTCATCTTATGTAAGGATAACACATTGTAGTACACTACTGTTCCAATGAAACGCTAACTTTCAGGTTCCTGTCTCGACAACACAACAACAAGAAATAATTAAAAGAAAGAATACACCAGAAAGGTTAACATGCTCAGTAGAATAGATGGCAAATTTTTAAATTGTTGCAGTATTAGCAATAGTAAATAAAAGAGTCTGGTAGCAAGCAGAGATGCACGATGAATAGCATAGCATAGCTGGGATGTTGCGTACGGCCCTTCTCAGAAGGATGAATGCATAGCATAGCTGTGATGTTGGTAGGGCCCTTCTCAGAAGGGATGAATAGCGCTAGGCCTCGCCACGCTCTCATTCCTATCATTAACCAGATCAGAGGAGATAATAGGCTCCATTGGTTGACTCAACAGGGCACGACACTTACTGCTGTTGCGCCTGTTGTTTTTTGAACTGACCGTAGTGTTAAGATCGAATCTTCCCTCTCCAAGGTCAGTTCCGCCACTAGGGACACCATGCTGTTTCTATAGATGGAGAGCAGTTGGAGGCTACTGAGGGAGAAACGGCTGTCATAATTAATGGTGAAAGGAGTTAAAGGAATGCGCTCAAACCACATGGTTTTTATGGGCGTGATACCATTGCAATCATCCATTCCAGACATTATTAAGAGCCGTCCCTTCCCGCAGCAACATCCACGGACGGTGAGTAATGTTTAAGGTCTATTGGAGGTCATTTTAGCTGGTTGGGAGGTCCTGCAATTGGTGATGTGTCCTGAACAAAAACCAAGCCTACGGTGTTTCAAGCTTAGTCAAAGAGAAGCAAATTCAAGAAAAAAGTCAACAGGTAGAAGTAAATTGTACTGTAGTTACGTGAGAAGGAAAAAAACAAACATGCATGGTCAAATACGAGACAAAGACACGGAAGAAGCTTGACAGTTTCTTCATACTTCTCAATAAGTGGTAATCACAACAGTAGAAATAAGAGGTAGTAACCGAAAGTTGCTGGTTCGAATCCCCGAGGCGTCAAGGTGAAAAAATCTGCCGTTCGCCCTTAAGCAAGCAGTTAAACCCCCAACAACAACTGCTCCCCGGGCGCGATGGACGTGGATGTGGATTAAGGCAGCCCCCCTGCACCTGCTCTGATTCAGAGGGGTTGCGTTAAATGCGGAAGACACATTTTTGGTTGAATGCATATCAGTTCGTGAAACTTACTAGTATCCCGTTCCCTTACTTAGTGGAGACTTTCAGTTCCAATCAACAGTAGATGAATATCAGTACTGAATGAGACAATCAGTTCATCAACAATAGATAAATATAGTTACTTAGTAGAGCTTTCAGGTTCAATCAAAAACAGGAGATAATATAGATACTTGTGAGACTATCAGTTCAAATCAACGGTAGATGATATCTTAATGGAGATTATCAGTTCAATTCAAACAGTAGATAATATAGTACTGTAGTGGAGACTTTCAGTTCAATCAACAGTAGATTAATATAGTTACTTAGTGGAGACTTTCAGTTCAATCAACAGTAGATAATATAGTTACTTAGTGGAACTTTCAGTTCAATCAACAGTAGATAAATATAGTTACTTAGTGGAGACTTCAGTTCAATCAACAGTAGCATAAATAGTTACTTAGTGGAGACTATCAGTTTCAATCAACAATAGAAATATTAGTACTTAGTAGAGACTTTCAGTGGGCAATCAACAGTAGATAATATAGATACTTAGTGGAGACTATCAGTTCAATCGACGGTAGATAATATCTTAATGGAGACTTTCAGTTCAATCAACAGTAGATAAATAGTTACTTAGTGGCAGACTTTCAGTTCAATCAACAGTTAATAATATAGTTACTTAGTGGAGACTTTCAGGTCAATAAAACAGTGATAATATAGTTACTTAGTGGAGACTTTCAGTTCAATCAACAGTAAGATAATATAGTTACTTAGTGGAGACTTTCAGTTCAATCAACAGTAGATAATAGTTACTTAGTGGAAAAAACTTTCAGTTCAAGTCAACATAGATAATATAGTTACTTAGTGGAGACTATCAGTTCAATCAACAATAGATAATATAGTTACTGTAGTGGAGGCACTTTTCAGTTCAAATCAACGTTAGTAATATAGCTTACTTAATGGAGACTTTCAGTTCAATCAACAGTAAATAATATAGTTACTTAGTAGAGACTTTCCAGTTCAGATCAACAGTAGATAATATAGTTACTTAGTGAAAACTTTCAGTTCACATCAAACAGTAGATAATATAGTGACTTAGTGGCAGACTATCATTCAATTCAACAATAGATAATATAGTTACTTAGGTGAGACTTTCAGTCAAATCAACGTAATAATATAGTACTTAGTGGAGACTTTCAGTTCAATCAACGGTAGATTAATATAGTTACTTAGTGGAACTTTTCAGTTTCAATCAACAGTAGATAAGTAGTTACTTAATGGAGACTATCAGTTCAATCAACAATAGATAATATAGTTACTAGTAGAGTACTTTCAGTCACATCAACATAGAATAAGTATAGCTACTTATGGAGACTAATCAGATTCAATGCACGGTAGATAATATCTTAATGGAGACTTTCAGTTCAATCAACATTAGCATAATATAGTTACTTAGTGGAGACGTTTCAGTTCATCAACAGTAGATAATAATAGTTACTTAGGTGGAGACTTTCAGTTCAATCAAACAGTAGATAAATAGTTATTATGAGACTTTCAGTTCAATCAACCAGTAGATAATATAGTTACTTAGTGGAGAGGGGGGGGGGGGGGGGGGGGGGGGGGGGGGGTCTTTCAGTCAATCAACATAGATAATATAGTTACTTAGTGGAAACTTTCAGTTCAATCAAACAGTAGATAATATTAGGTTACTAGTGGAGACTATTCAGTTTCAATCAACAATAGAGTAATATAGGTACTTAGTTGGAGACTTTCAGTTCAATCAAGCGGGGTAGATAATATAGTACTTAATGGAGACTTTCGAGTTCAATCAACGGTAGATAATATAGTTACTTAGTGAGACTTTCAGTTCAATCAACAGTAGAATAATATAGTTACTTAGTGGAAAGCTTCAGTTCAATCAAACAGTAATAATAAAGTTACTTAGTGGAGACTATCAGGTTTCAATCAACAATAGATATATAGTTACTTAGTGGAGACTTTCAGTCAATCAACGGTAGATAATATAGTTTACTTAGTGGAGACTTTTCAGTTAATCAACAGTAGATAATATAGTTACTTCAGTGGAGACTTTCAGTTCATCAACAGTAGATTAATATAGTTACTGTAATGGAGACTATCAGTTCAATCAACAATAGTAAATATAGCTACTTAGTAGGAGACTTTCAGTTCAATCAACAGTAAGATAATATAGAACTTAGTGGAGACTATCAGGTCAATCACACGGTTAGATAATATTCTTAATGGAGGACTTCAGTTCAATCAACAGTAGATAATAATAGTTACTTAGTGAGACGTTCAAGTTCAATTCAACAGTAGATTAAGTATAGTTACTTAGTGGAGACTTCAGTTCAATTCAACAGTAGATAATATAGTTACTTATTGGAGACTTTCAGTTTCGACATCAACAGAGAATATAGGTAGTTACTTAGGGAGACTTCAGTTCAATCAACAGTAGATAATATAGTTACTAGTGAAACTTTCAGTTCAATCAACAGTAGATAATATAGTTACTTAGTCGGAGACTAGCATTCAATCAACAATAGATTAATATAGTTACTTAGTGGAGACGTTCAGTTCCAATCAACGGTAGATAATAATAGTTCCTTAAAAATGAGACTTCAGCTCAATCAACGGTAGATAATATAGTACTAGTGAGACGTTCAGTTCAATCAACAAAAGTAGATAATATAGTGACTTAGTGGAAACTTTCAGTTCAATCAACAGTAATAATATAGTTATTAGTGGAGACTATCAGTTCAATCAACAATAGATAATATAGTTACTTAGTGGAGGACTTTAGTTCAATCAACGGTAGAAATATAGTTCACTTAGGTGGAGACTTTCAGTTCTAATTCAACGTAGATAATATAGTTACTTAGTGGAGACTTCAGTTCAATCAACAGTAGATAACTATAGTTACTTAGTGGAGACTATCAGTTCAATTCAGAACAATAGATAATATAGTTATAGTGGAGACTTTCAGTCAATCAACAGAGATAAGAGTACTTAGTGTAGACTTTCAGTCTAAAAAGATACATAACAGTTGTGTTAAGTTCAGAGGTATGGGCGACAGTCAGTCATCCCCAGCGGATTAGTTTAAACTATGTTAACAACTCAGCAAGTGGCCCTCTCTACACGGCTCCCTTGTTCTCACTGACCCCCTCACTTGGGGCCGCCAGAGGGGGCTTGAGGGTAGACAGGAGGTAAGGGGGGCGTGTATCCAAAACGGGACCAATGCTGAGCCTGAGCTGCGGCTGAGGCCATGGCCAGTGTGAGAAACTGGGAGAAAGGAGGACCACCCGGTCGGTGGGCCGCCGTGAGTCATCACAGCCCACCGCTGTTGCATGGTGGCTGTCCCACCACACCTGTTCCGTCCCTGTTCCAGTCACACGTGCCTGGTTACCTCATGCTGCCCATGGTTGCCACTTATGTTCTCTGGCCTAGTCAGAGAGAGGATGTTTTTCAAAACAAACTTAACCGAGACATGCCGCCCCCCCCACCCCCCCATCTGTGCTTGTTGAAAAAGCAGCTCATCTGCACGTTAACAGCAGCCTGTCAAGATAATCGGAAGGACCTCAAGCTCAAGGATCACTAGTTAGCGGCACTCTCAGCTGCTTGTGCCTTCTGATTGACAGCCATCCATGACGTAGAGAGAACACCAACTGTTCACTGACACACACATAGCTTATGAAGTGTTGCACCATATGTTAGAAATAGCCAATGGGAGTTGATGAGTACACGATTATATTCATATCTCAGTGCCCTGGGTAAACTGTGTTACATGATACTCTGTCCTCTGTCCTATCCAACTCCCATTGAATTAAGTCTCTTTACCTCAACCATATAATCCATAGGGTATAACTTTGTTTGGTGTGTGTGTATATGTGTACTGTGATCTCATGCCATTCACAGATGAACTAACCAGCGATGCGAAGTCACTAGTCTCACCACTACCAGGGCTCTACAGTGAGAGCATTTTCCTCGCATATGCGCCTAAATGTTTTGCTGTGCGACCTGGAATTGTTATTTAGGAGCACCAGTGAGCAGAGAAAAATGTAAGATTCTGGCTTTAATATCACAAATCATTTTAATTGTGCTCCTAAATTTCTTTGTGTGCACCTACATTTTTCAACTTAGGCACACGCGTGCGACTTGTTAAAAAAAAAAGCTGTAGAGTCCAGACTACACTCTGCTCTTACATGAATATCTTGGGTTAGCCCTACAGGTCTCACTGTAGACTGAAGTGGTCAAACCAGACATTCCACTATGTGAAATTAAACCAGCCGGCCTGTGTAATGCTCCATTGACATGCATGTCAGGGATTTAAAAGGGACAACCCTTCACATTGCCTCCTCACTTGACCTGATCACACACATGTGGTTACTTAGCAGAAAAACGCCTTACTTTTCCAGTGCATTCATGTGTTACAAAGCCAATATCTTGCTATATAAAGTCTCAGTCCCCTGCTATGTTGACATAGTGCTATGAATTATTTGTTTACGTTAGGTATAGGCCCTATATCACAGCCCTTTCTCAATGCAAGGTGCCTCAGTTGGAGCAATGAGGCTTGTGGGATATGACCTCACTAGTCTGAGTGGTTAAAGATCACGAGGCAGAGCATCTTAAAGCTGTGTTACTACTAGGTCAGTATGAGGGTAAACTAGAATTCTGGAAAGGCCATTTGAAGGTGAGGTGTGTGTCAAGTGCAGGGGAGGCTGGTGTGAGGAGCTATAGGAGGATGGGCTCATTGTAATGGCTGGAATGGAATAATTGGAACAGAGTCAAATGTGATTTCCACGTGTTTGATCTGTTTGATAGCATTCCATTTATTCCATTCCAGCCATTACAATGAACCCGTCCTCCTACAGCTCCTCCCACCAGCCTCCACTGGTCAAGGAAAAGACTGACATTCTCATTGGCCTGGAAATCCACATGGAAAATGCACRCAGATGTAAACACAAGTACACAAACAGACACTACTGTACATACTGTAAAATCCCAATTACAACAAGTCCACAATTCAGATTAGCCTAGTTATTCAGCACATACTGTACTTTCATGACATCAAACCTCATATTTACACTAATCAGGACAACTGAGCCTGGTATCAACTCTTCCTACTATTATACAGAAACAACACCTGAGCAGGAAATCAGATCAATTTAGTCAGCGTGCTGGAATTAAACATTGTCTGCAACATCCAATGAGAGTTCCCAGGAGTAAATGAAAGGACTTCAAAAAGCGTTGCCCTCTGTGTGCATTTTCTAGAGCCAACTGCCAACCCAACTTCCACAGTGAGTGTGCTGACAGTTTGAAATCACCAAAGCATAATTCAACATTTCTCAAAAAAGTTCACTTCAAATACACTGCATATAGCAAACAGTTTTGACTGAGTTTTATTACACAGAGTAGGGTTTTTGCATCAAGTAAAATTATGTTAAAATCAATTTCTATCAACACTGATTTTCCTATAACAACTTTGATGTAAAACAATCCCTGTATAGTCCACACCATTGATGTATAAAGAACGGTCCGCACCCAACCAGACTGTAAATAAAATATGGCCAACCATGAAACATTGATGGGTGTCTGTTTGAATGTGATCCCATGAGGTAGTA
>NW_019944144.1:9162-32664 GCF_002910315.2 Salvelinus sp. IW2-2015
CTACAAATAATTATGACTTATGTTACAGTAGATGCCAAATGTACTTTATGTTCGTGGCTCTGATTAAACACATTCGTCGGGCCCCACGGCATTAACATGTGGATAACTTCAGCAATAAACTTTAGCAAAATGTCACGTGAATGAAAGGTGACAGATTGTGTCCAGGCATTTGCAAGAATCAAGCTGTATAGACAGATACTTTTAAACTTGTTCTGAGAAATGTGCCCAGGACAGATGACAAGTCACTCTGATATACATGTTTTTAAAAAGACAACCCCATGATAACAACCGACATGTAAACGTGTCACTTGACAAGCAGCAAAATACATGAACAATGTTTTGCCAAGTTATTTACTTTCTAAAATCCGTAATTTACAAACAATACATTAGCTGTAGTCTACTTATGTGTAAGAAGACCAACTGAAATATCGTACCGTAGGCTGAGTCTCAGAAGTGCAAGTAGCCGACTTCGTGTAACAACACCGCACAGCTTCAAGATGCGGAGCAAAATCAACCTTTTAACGTTACCCTACTTTCCTATGAGCGTCTTTCCAACACCAAAGTGCATAACCCTCTTGAAAAACACTAATTTTCCAGCAGAACGTTGTTCGATTTCCCTGGTTTAATGTCACCTTCTATTAGAAAAGTAAAGATATAAGCTACTTAGCTAACAAGGTCGCCAACCAGTCAGTCTGCTTACTGTACGTAGTGTATACATAGGTGAGCGTTACGCGCACACTAAGCTTAGGCTCCTCCCTCTTTGTGCCCACAGCAGTTTGTGATGGTTATCGGCATTCCGGCTCTTTTCAGTGAACCGGCTCGTTCGGCACAGCTTACTGAAAAGAGCCGGCTCTTTTGGCTCCCAAACGGCTCTTTAAAAAAATATATGTTATGTATTTTCTCAAGTCAAACAGTTTGCGATAGTTTGMCTATGATTGCTGTTAAAACAATTCGAATTAAATKATTAAATGAAATCATACTCTACCTTAACCACAATGTATTTAAAAATGCATTGGTTTGTTATGAAAAAGAAAGCTATTAATCATTTTAATGTATATAAACAAAGTGCATATAAATCTAACCATTCAAATACAATCTGAACAGCATAATAGAATATTGCACCATATCAAAGAAAAATAAATAACAATTTGCAAAACTGCATCATCCCACAAATTGAAATAAATGTAAAAAAGAAGGATGCTATTACAAATGTGCATTTAAAGTATAACTTTTTAAAGGTATATAAACAAAGTGCATATAAATGTAACAATTCAAAATGAATACAATCTGAACAACATAATAATAGAATATTGCACCATATCAAAGAAAAATAAATAATGTACAAAACTGCAGCATCCCACTTAAAACATTAAACTGGTCCCTCTTTTCTCTCTCTTCTTTATTGTCATGTTATAACCAGCAGCACACAGCAATGCTGACCATATTTTGCTTTTATGAGAGATTTGCATTCAGAAATGCAAGGGGCTCCTCCAAATAGGATCGGACCTCAATTATGGAATCTGCTGAGAGATTCCTTCGTGCTGCATCCCCAGTTGCTCTCTCATCAAACAGCATCCAAACAGCAGATGTTTGTGGCACTACTGCTGGTGCTTCTGCTCCATCTGATCCCTCTTCTTCCTGTTCCTCCTGCTCCATCTGATCCCTCTTCTTCCTTCCTGGTGCCTGAGCCAGCTGACTGCTGGGGCTGTCCCTCCCTGCTGCTGAGGTTATTCTTTGAAGAGCCTCATCAATCGCTCTGGCATCACTGAAGGCTAACTTCTTAAACCTGGTGTCAAGTGCAGCGGTTTCTAATAGCACGTGATTATATTCCATTCTGTGGAACTTTCTGTCCATTGATGAACATAGGGTGTCCAACAACTCTGTCACATGTCCTGTGGTTACATTTGCTTCTCTCTGGTGGCTGGCTGTGATTCGCTGCATACCCTTACACAGGAGTATCATTTTTGAGGCTGTCACATAGCTGAAAAGAAAGAAGTATACAGGTACTTATTAGTTCAGGTCATGTTTGTCTATGATACTACATTGGTCATCTACTGCTCATATTATATCTATATACCAGTGGGGAAACAAGCGTATTTTGATATACACTGCCGCCATTTTGGCATGGTTTTTCCTACTACAAAAGCATGTAGACGGTCTGTAATATTTATCATAGGTACACTCACTGTGAGACAGCGAATCTAAAACAAAAATCCAGAAATCACGATTGTATGATTTTTTAAGTTAATTAATTGTGCATTTTATTGCACTGACATAAGTATTTGATACATAGAAAAGCAGAACTAATATTTGGTAACAGAAACCTTGTGTTTGCCAATTACAGAGATATAACGTTTCTCTGGAGTTCTTGACCCAGGTTTGCACACCACCACTGCAGCAGTGGAATTTTAGTCGCCATCTCCCCTACAGACCTTCCTCCAGATCCTTCAGGTTCGGGCTGTTCGTCTGGGCAATACGGATTTCAGCCCTCCAAATGATGATTTTCTATTGGGTTCAGGTCTGGAGACTGGCTAGGCCACTCCAGAACCTTGAGATGCTTCTTACGGAGCCACTCCTTAGTTTCGGCCTGGCTGTGTGTTTCGGGTCGTTGTCATGCTGGAAGACCCAGCCACGACCCATCTTCAAATGCTCTTACTGAGGGAAGGAGGTTGTTGGCCAAGATCTCGCAATACATGGCCCATCCATCCTCCCTCAATACGGTGCATGTCGTCCTGTCCCCTTTGCAAGAAAAGCATCCCCAAGAATGATGTTTCCACCTCCATGCTTCACGGTTGGGATCGTGTTCTTGGGGTTGTACCTCATCCTTCTTCTTCCTCTCAAAACGTCGAGTGGAGTTTTAGACCAAAGCTCAATTTTGTTTGTCTCATCAGACCACTAGGACCTTCTCCCATTCTTCCTCTGGATCATCCAGATGGGCATGAAACTTCAGAACGGGCCTGGACATGCCCTGGCTTGAGCAGCGGGACCTTGCGTGCGCGGCCAGTATTTTAATCCATGACGGCATAGGGTGTGTACTAATTGGTTTTCTTGAGACTGTGGCCAGCTCTCTTTCAGTTCATTGACCAGTTCCTCCCGTGTAGTTCTGGGCTGATCCCTCACCTTCCTCATGATCATTGATGCCCCACGAGGTGAGATCTTGCATGGCAGCCCCAGACCGAGGATGATTGACGCGTCATCTTGAACTTCTTCCATTTTCTAATAATTGCGCCAACAGTTGTTGCCTTCTCACCAAGCTGCTTGCCTATTGTCCTGTAGCCCATCCCAGCCTTGTGCAAGGTTCTACAATTTTATCCCTGATGTCCTTACACAGCTCTCTGTTCTTGGCCATTGTGGAGAGTGTTAAGTCTGTTTGATTGAGTGTGTGGAGCAGGTGTCTTTATAAGCAGGTAACGAGTTTCAAACAGGTTGCAGTTAATACAGGGTAATGAGTGGAGAACAGGAGGGCTTTCTTAAAGAAAAACTAACAGGTCTGTGAGAGCCGGAATTCTTACTGGTTGGAAGGTGATCAAAAACTTATGTCTTGCAATAAAATGCAAATTAATTACTTAAAAATCATACAATGTGATTTTCGGATGTTTGTTTTAGATTCCGTCTCTCATAGTTGAAGTGTACCTATGATAAAAATTACAGACCTCTACATGCTTTGTAAGTAGGAAAACCGGCAAAATCTGGCAGTGTATCACATATCTTGTTCTCCCCACTGTATAATACTATTGGATTAAATAATAACTGCTTTACTGTACCTCACTCCACTGAATCTCCACAGTGACCTGCTCAAGGGTTTCCAGGACTCTGCAACCTCCTACTACCCTCCCATTCCTCTTTAGGTCAGAGCATCAACAGGTGCATTGGACTAATGGCAGGGGTGAGATGAATCAAATCAAATTTATTTATATAGGCCCTTCTTAACATCAGCTGATATTATCTAAAGTGCATGTACAGAAAACCCGCCTAAAACCCCAAATCAGCAAGCCAAGTGCAGTCGAAAGCACTGGTAGGATAAACCCTAGGAAAGTCCAAAATCCCTAGGAGGAAACCTAGAAGAGGAACAGGGCTATGAGGGGTGGCCAGTCCTCTTCTGGCTGTTGCCGGGTGGATGTATATACAGAACATCGGCCAAGATGTTCAAATGTTCATAAATGACCAGCATGGGTCAAATAATTGTAATCGCAGTGAACAGGTCAGGTTTCCATAGCCGCAGGCAGAAAAGAGTTGAAAACTGGAGCAGCAGCACGGCCAGGTGGACTGGGGACAGCAAGTGAGGCATCATGCCAGGTAGTCCTGAGACATGGTCCTAGGCTCAGGTCTCCGAGAGAGAGAAAGAAAAAAGAGAGAGAATTAGAGAGAGCATACTTAAATTCACACTAGGACACCGGAAAGACAGGAGGAATACGTGCAGCAATACTCAGATTAACAGGACTGACCCTAGCCCCCGACAACATACACTACTGCAGCATAAATACTGGAGGCTGAGATGGCATCTTGACCACTCGAAAACCGCTTCAAAACATATATATCAATGTTGAATTCCACCTTGTAGTACGTCTTGTGTAGCTGCCTCAGCTAAGGCATTCCCAATCTGGCGTTGTGTAGACTTTCGTCTTTCAGAACCTACTGTGCTCCTGTGATGTAAAGTATTCCACAGCTGCTTCACTTTGTCCACAGTGGGCTTACATCACCGTTCAAAGCATACCTCTTACAATTCAGGTTGATTGTGTGGCAATGACAGGATGATGGGTCCATTTAATAAACGTAATGGCTTGGTTATTTTATGCTGCATTGTCGCAACTACAATCAGATCCTACTTTTCCATCTAACTTCCCATTCTCTGGCCACTTCTCTAACAGTTCCTCGTGCCAAGTTCGAGGTGGTTCTGTCGCTGAACTCAAAGCAGTCCAGAAAGACAGCTGACATCGAAAGATTCAATGAATGGACATGTAACGAGTTATTAAGAAGTGGTTTCCCTTGATGTCTGCAGCAGTCGTAAGGGACATGCAGTAGCTTTTTGGACTCTTGGACTCTCAGCCATTTAGATATTGCTATATTTCTAACCTCTGTCCTCCAGACGAATCGATAAAGGCTGGAAACGGTGGCAATCATTTTAGCCAATTGCAATTCAATTTGGCCTTGTTTTGCTACAGGACATAGACTTTGGCTAAACTGTCCATAGAAGATCTGCGTGCTGTTGAGTCACGAAGTAGGCCTACTTGACTGAGTGGATACATCTCCACGTGTGGAAGGTGCTGGCTCCACCACTATCACTAGCAGGCCACTAGTTTCTCGAAGCTCCGCTACAAAAAGCTTCACAGTTGGGTGCACAGTTCGCATATGCCGTGTGTAGGTTGTGCATAGAACCGGCTTATATGAGATTTTGTTTTGGCAAATTCTACACTGTGCTTCTAACGTTGTCTACATTATTAAAATATATCCAAATGTTCTACTGTGCTTGCCGCTCCATTTCCAGCTGTTGTTTTCACAGCTGTCCTTCCTCTCTCTCCTCGGCTGCTAAGTGTGTGACTGTGAGTGAGTTGGCTCGGCCCTTCCTCATGCATCTTTGGTTCATTGGTTGACACGGTGTGTCTGATTGACAGGAACAACAGGTGAGGCTGTTAGTCTGAGCAGACAGTCAGAACGAATGCTTGAGCATWTAGGCCTATATTATTTTATACATTTTTTTGTTATTTGAATTAGTTAATTCTATTCATTTAAATCTTTTGATTATTCATATCTTAATTTTGAAAATATTTTTATAAATAGATTTGGCTCTTCTGATATGCGAGTCGGCTCCCAACATTCACCTACAAGAGCTACAAGAGCTCTTAGAGCCGACTTGTTTCGCGAACGACCCATCACTAGTTTGTGAATGTGAGAGCAGTGTGAGAAGTCAATGCACTGTGAGTGATTGCCCTTCACACAATTGTTTTCTATACAAAACAAGGATTTTAGCCCTGTATTTCAACACCTYTTTTTATCCTGCCTAGCCCATATGATCAAAGGACTAGGCTATTCCATCCTAAACAATAATAATTGAATGGCAATGTAAAACCATACAAACATARACAACTGTGTCCACCCAAATCCTGTTAGKAGATCAACAACCATGACTGAACAGGACTGTTAACAGTGTCACCTGTTTTAAGGAGCTCTGTGCCAGCTGCCATTCTCGTCACAGGGCACGAGTTGGAGCAGCTATTCGCCGTGTTATTAGTCTCTGTTGTAAAAACGAGGTAAACCTGTGATAGACTTCTCATAGCGGATGAGGAATTGACATTGTAGAAAATGTTTATTTGCACATTGTGTATTGTGAAAAGTATATGCACACATGTATCATTTAAACTTTTTTTTTTTACATAAAAATACTGTCTATCCTGAACTTTATGGTTACCTGATGCCTTTGTAAACAACCAACTCATTGTGTATTTATTATTACGTTTTATTATTTCTCTATTTTCTTTCTCTCTGCATTGTTGGGAAGGGCTGTAGTATGCATTTTCCTGTTAGTCTACACCTGTTGTTTACGAAGCATGTGACAACATTTGATTTGAACTGTGGCAGGTGCTGGCTAGTAGAAATWAACAAGGTAGATGGGGACATCTAGTGCTTATAATTTGAAGTACATCTCCTGAGAAATTGCTCAGTTTACTATGAGTCCTTCAGACAGTCTCAGTGGTATTTCTCTGTCTCTGTGCTGTAGAGAACATATGTGTTTGGACTGTGTGCCAATATTCAAATATCAAACTTGGGGAYTAATTAATAGATGTGAAACACCCAAAATAGGATTCAAAATACTACCTCAGCCATTTGATTTCCTAGATACAATGGTAGGCTATACTGTAATAAAGATAGTATTAAATGTATGTGCTTTTTGGTCTATGCTTCACAATAGATATAAAAGTCAGTCTTTATGTTTTTACTCATGATCAAAGGTGTGATGAAGACTTGTCCACTGGAGGTCGACTTTAGGCAGCCATGTCAAAACCAAACTATCATCGTCAAACACACGGTCAGAGGCTGGTTGTGGTGAGTCAGACCATTCTGCTGTAAATGAGTGGTCTTTACTGGCTAACTGTTCTTTGTCTAACAAGATAATACCTGTGGAACTACCATGCCCCAAGGAGACGAGGTGGGAGACTGTCTTGTCTTCACCCGAGTCAKGTGCGAGTCACACACTGGTGGTGCAACAGGGTGGGAGGGAATAGTTCATACAGTATGGAAATCAGATTACCTTGAAGAGAAAAATTTACATTTGCATATCTAATCATTACTTCTAGCTTAAATAACTACAACATTTGTTTTTACACAACTCAACCCAGTTAGTAGGCTAATATGTAAAGTAGTATGCTGCCTTTTCATTTGTATGTGATTCAACAACAAAAACAGCTCTTGCCAGTCTGCAAGCCGTAACATGTATTGAATGACAGGTGAACTAGCATCATCACTATGGGCGGCTGTCTGGGTATCTATGGGCAAATAGCGGTGCTTTGGATGTTGTTTTTTAAAATGTTTTATGGATAACAGCTTCCCAAATACGCACAAGAGAACACTGTGACCACTCACTCCGTTAGGCTACAATTCTTTGTTCGGGTCGCAGTGGTTTTACTCAGACATTGTGGTGAGGAGAGAAACTTTTGTTGCGGTCAGTCAACTCCACTCCACTCAGTTGTTCTCAATTCCGGGGCACTATCTCCATTTGTGATACTGCTTTTGCCAGACAATTCAGTTCCTGTTGTTGACATTCGTCTCGGGCTACCGTCGGTGCGGACAAGGTAGGGAGCTATAGCCTAACTACCCCTCATATTCTACAAAATTACATTAACACAAACACAGTTGTAGAAAGTTATACTCTGTGGACGGCGTAGGACTACTTCGGGTTTTCTCAACTCGTAAAGATCCAACTTTACGCACCAGCCGAGACTGTTTACAAGGCAAATTAATTTCCCACCTCAGTCAATAGTTTTTTTAATGACACGGTTCTAATTTGCCGGAAATTACCAGGCGCCGCAGTGTTCTCATCTCCTATGGCTGAAGCCAGAAGAGAAGAGGAGGCGGAAGAGTTGAGGGATATACGGAACCGAAATCAAGCAACAGGTATGTCCACTAGTCAACAATCTATCGTCAAGGTCAACCTCTTGTAATTTTGATACAGCGTCTCCTGAAGTAGGCTACATGTGTTTGACACTTTGGGGCAATATAATTTCAAAACGTGGACTTTTACCTTTTAACCCATGAACATGACAACTTGGAACAGTGTTCCATCATGAAACATATGGTGAAGTGTGTAGGAAATGATACAATTTAGCAGAAAATGTMATTCATATAACTTATTGTTGTTGTGAAGCAAATGTTATGCAATTCTACAAATTGTTCCATTCCATTGAGCTGAGATATTTTTTGTTGCAGTTTTGAAGCTAATTTCCAGCAATTCTATTTATTTTGCCATGGCTAATTACATTTACATTACATTTAAGTCATTTAGCAGACGCTCTTATCCAGAGCGACTTACAAATTGGTGCATTCACCTTATGACATCCAGTGGAACAGCCACTTTACAATAGTGCATCTAAATCTTTTAAGGGGGGGGGTGAGAAGGATTACTTTATCCTATCCTAGGTATTCCTTAAAGAGGTGGGGTTTCAGGTGTCTCCGGAAGGTGGTGATTGACTCCGCTGTCCTGGCGTCGTGAGGGAGTTTGTTCCACCATTGGGGGGCCAGAGCAGCGAACAGTTTTGACTGGGCTGAGCGGGAACTGTACTTCCTCAGTGGTAGGGAGGCGAGCAGGCCAGAGGTGGATGAACGCAGTGCCCTTGTTTGGGTGTAGGGCCTGATCAGAGCCTGGAGGTACTGAGGTGCCGTTCCCCTCACAGCTCCGTAGGCAAGCACCATGGTCTTGTAGCGGATGCGAGCTTCAACTGGAAGCCAGTGGAGAGAGCGGAGGAGCGGGGTGACGTGAGAGAACTTGGGAAGGTTGAACACCAGACGGGCTGCGGCGTTCTGGATGAGTTGTAGGGGTTTAATGGCACAGGCATAATGTTGTGTTCCTCTGCTCAAACATTATAACAAAATCAATGGGCATGTGCATTGAATGCCCAGTTTTTAAAATATGATATTCTCCCTGACTGTCTAGCTTTTATTTGATTGTTAGTTCTAAAATATATTTTCTACCTGCTTTCTATCTGGTTTTGATCATTTAAATTGACACTGAGATAAACAGTTTATCTGAAAATTACTACTTCCGATGGTAGAGTCCAATCAACAAGAACAGCTAGTATGCTAACTGTTCTTGTAGACTTCCAGTCATTGCACTAACACTAGTTAGCATTGGCTCGTAAAACTACCTTTAACTTCCTTCATACGATTGTATTCTGTTGCAGCTAGCGATTTTCCTAAAATAATAATTGTTCACATAAAAAAAATCCAAGAAGTATCTATATAAAAAAAWATATAATAATAGTACGCAAACCCGAGTTTGCGTACTCACTTCTCTCATGCCTTCTAGCAACAAATCAGTTTCTAGTGCTATATAGAAATAAACCCTAGTTCTGTTCTGCACCAGTACAGTATCCAGCTGCTATGGTTGACACAATGCTCTCACTGTCATTCAGTGAAATTCTACTTTTATATAGCAGCTGGTAGCAACTACCTGTGTGTATCAGATACAGCAGTCAGTAAACAGTGCTACAGTCACAAGGAAATGGGCTGGAAAACCCTGAAACTCTGTCAGCCAGACAGGAAGGATGACACAACAAATTGTACATGTCCCGACACTTAAAATATTCCTCATCTCATGCCAGCCAAGCTGTGTCATTTGGTGCTAACTGTGTTGCTGGAAATGCATCTGGAAAACCACTGGCACTTGGCAGACAGGTTGATCCTGTTCATTTTGGCTCTGTATATTTGTGCTTTTGTCGTTTTATTTCCAGATGAAATCACTTCTAAAATGTGTTCATATTCATATCTCTTATGCCACACAATCATCATGTAGATCAAGAGAAAGGGTTGTAAATGAATACATGTATGTAGGCTTTTTCCTGGACTTCCTGACAGGCCGCCCCCAGGTGGTAAGAGTAGGCAACAACACGTCTGCCAAGGCTGATCCTTAACACTGGGGCCCCTCATSGGTGTGTACTTAGTCCCCTCCTGTATTCCCTGTTCACCCACGACTACGTGGCCAAACACGACTCCAACACCATCATTAAGTTTGCTGACGACACAACATTGGTAGGCCTGACCACCGACAATGATGAGACGGCCTATAGGGAGGAGGTCAGAGAACTGGCAGTGTGGTGCCAGGACAACAACCTCTCCCTCAATGTGAGCAAGAGAAAGGAGCTGATCATGGACTACAGGAAAAGGCGGGTGGTACAGGCCCCCATTAACATCAACGGGGCTGTAGTGGAGTGGGTCGAGAGTTTCAAGTTCCTTGGTGTCCACATCACCAACGAACTATCATGGTCCAAACATACCAAGACAGTCGTGAAGAGGGCACGACAAAACMTTTTCCCCCTCAAGAGACTGAAAAGTTTTGGCATGGGTCCCCAGATTCTCAAGGTTCTACAGCTGCACCATCGGAAGCATCCTGACCGGTTGCATCACYGCCTGGTATGGCAACTGCTCGGCATCTGACCGTAAGGCGCTACAGAGGGTAGTGCGAACGGCCTAGTACATCACTGGGGCCAAGCTTCCTGGCATCCAGGACCTATATAGTAGGCGGTGTCAGAGGAAAGCCCATAAAATTGTCAGAGACTCCAGTCACCCAAGTTATAGACTGTTTTCGCTGCTACCGCACGGCAAGCGGTACCGGAGCGCCAAGTCTAGGACCAAAAGGCTCCTCAACAGCCTCTACCCCCAAGCCATTAGGCTGCTGAACAATTCATAAAAATCACCACCAGACAATTTACATTGACACCCCCCCTCTTGTACACTGCTGCTACTCGCTGTTTGTTTGTTACCTATGCATGGTCACTTCGCCCCCACCTACATGTACAGATTACCTCAACTAGCTTGTACCCCTGCACGATGACTTGGTACCGGTGCCCCCTGTATATATCCTCGTTATTCTTATTGTGTTAGCCTACTTGGTAAATATTTTCTTCTTCTTGAACTGCACTGTTGGTTAAGGGCTTGTAAGTMAGCATTTCACGGTAAAGTCTACACTTGTTGTATTCRGCGCATTTGGCAAATAAAGTTTGATTTGATTTTAGTCATTGCATTTGGTTTACTATTTTACATTTCAATGGCTGTTGGTATATTGAACTTTCCCTCGCCTTTGAATTCTGGTTCTAAACATGGTTCTATGCCGAGCAATTTACAATCTAACAATGTGTTTGGGACCCATAGAAGGATTTAGACCTTCCTAGTGTAGTTAGGGAAGAATTAAGCAGCAACACCTGTTGAGCAACACCTGACTTCCCAGTAAAGACACACCCCACCCACCCAACACAAGCCTCCATGCCAGTGTGTTAGTTCAGGCCTGGGTTAACTGCAGCTGTCTGTACGGGGAGATCAGGCTGATCCTATGGGCAGGTGGGTTGACTCTGTGTAGAGAGTGATTGAACAGGCAAACAGGAACTGTTGTCTTGTAACTTGATAATGGTGCCAACTGCCAACCTACTGCACATGTGTGTAGGCTAGCTAGGCTATATCATATGAAGTTATTTTCTGTCCACAAGCTGGATAGCCTATTAAGGCTTCAGTATACAGTATATGCTTGTCACTTTTTAAGAGTAATATACATTATCTCATATGACTCATATTCCGTGCACCGTATGATGCCATATGTTATCATTGATGATTACTTTGTGCAYACTGTTCTTCATCGGCATTTTCAATTGGCCAAARTTTAATCTCCTTGCATTGAGCAAGATCTCCGTTAGACTGTCATCTCCCCCTAACATCCATGGATGACTCCTCTTTGACATCACCTAATCATGTCTTGACATGAGTCATGTTAAGAATCAGCCCCTGACACCGTGTTATTCATAGGTGACATGAACATGTCTGTCTCCTCTTGTCTGTTTTTCATGCAAGGATAGAGCGCTCCACATTCACAATGTTATGTTTTTATATTCGTAGACATATCTGTTCCACTTTGGCTGTTTATTATTCCAAGCAGAATATATGTGTGTGTGTGTGTGTGTATATATATATATATATAACTTAGACCCCCTCATCTCTCTTTCTCTGTGTCTCTCTCACCCTCGGGTGGCTGTAGGAGTATGGAGGAAGGAGAAATTCATATTTTGTCTTCCTTTGAAGAATCGTGTCTCCCTTAGCTGAGGCTTATCACTTAATACAAATCCAACCATCATTAGTATTTGGCAATTAAACTGTCTATTTCCAAAAAGGCATATTAGATTTTAATTGGCTCGTCCCATTTTTGTCCCGTTGTAAAATATTCGCTTCCCCACTCGAYGTCGACAMATTCATTACTTATCAATTTGACTCCACATGGAGGCAGCGTAATGACAGCTGTGAAATAACTATTTTCTTTTGTGTGATGAAAAGGCTCTCAAATATTAATGCAGAGCCTGTTTCCCTTGTAGCAAATGAGATGTACATATTAATGTACTGTAGTACCTCAACAGAGAAAATAGATGTGCAGTGCACAAAAGCTGGTATTTCAATATCACCCAGAATGCTTCACTCTTTCTGGCAGATAGTTTATCATTRATTAAAGATAATAATGATAAATTGATGTTCAATAATTGACACAATATATTTCWACTGGCTTGTCCAACTGACCTGTCTTCATAGTGCTTCACATGGGGGGGAGGGTTGTGCTGTGCTCAGTGCAAAACAAGTATGAAAGTGTATGCACTCACTACTGTATTTCGCTCTGCATGAGAGCGTCTGCTAAATGAATACAATTTAAACAAATGTATTTCTGCCAGATAGTTTAACATAATAAAATTATGTTCAATAATTGACACACAATATTGACTTGGTTCCTTATTTCTACTGGCTAGTCCAACTGACCTGTCTGGTCCACGGGTTGACTTCCTACAGAACATCTCTCAAAACTGACCTGTCTGGTCCACGGGTTTGACTTCCTACAGAACATCTCNAACTGACCTGTCTGGTCCACGGGTTGACTTCCTACAGAACATCTCTCAAAACTGACCTGTCTGGTCCACGGGTTTGACTTCCTACAGAACATCTCTCAAAACTGACCTGTCTGGTCCACGGGTTTGACTTCCTACAGAACATCTCTCAAAACTGACCCACAATGGCTCTGGATTGGACACAGTTAATGTGCAGCTGTTGCGTTCACCCACCAACCCACTTACCCAGCCATTAACCCCCAGCCCACCCTAAATCATTTGAAACACTCCCTTTGAGAAACTATAGGGAAGACTTTGATTCTACCCTATGAGGACATCAGTGTCTGTTCTGCCTGTGTGGGAAGTAGGATACAAGGATATGAAAACCCCTGGAAGTCGAATGGGGTTTTGGGAAGAAGCAGCGATTCCTGCTCTGTGTAAATAAACCCAGAATATGAGAGATCACGTTCCCTGAMCATGCCATGTTGCCGGGGTCGGGATATAGAGGAAGATGCTTCTTTATGGACTGACTAGGGATGGGAACTAGCTCCTTGTCTCCACACAGCTGTGCCTTCATAGCCTAGCCCCACCCTCCATGGGATGTAACCTTACTTCTGACCTCTCTGGTTGGTTTGAAGTCCTGGGCCTAGCTTGCATATTAAGAGAGAGGCTTTTTTCTACACTCCCTCTTACCACTTGTTCTGTACAGAGGGCTGCCCCAGTTCTGAGTGATGTTAGCATGTGTCATAGTGAGTCATTTTGTGGTGTTTCTGTATGGGTTCTCTTCAATGGTTATTATTGTAGCTGGTCTTTTAGCAAGCAAATCAGCTTTAAAACCATATCTCTGTTTYTTTTCTCTTTAATGAGTTACAGACCGTTGTTTTGCATCCTCTCTTGTTTTGTTGCTTCTTTTTGGTGTTAATGATATTTATTTCATATTCAAGAGGCTATTAATCTAATCTTATATTTTTATTTATTCATTTATTGTGTCTTTGTCCATAACCTGTCATAACCTGTCCATAAAAAGCCCTCTGAAGGAGGAGTCCATGACCTGGCAAATGTCTCTCTCCCACCACTCAGAGAAAGAGGGTTGAGCCTCTTCACTAAGCCAGCAATAATAAGTATCTAATGAAAATACTTCTATGGATGGAGTGCTTTTCTGCCTGGTTTCTACAGCTATATCTTATTTCAAATCAAATGTGAAAGTGTTTCATAATGGTCGCATGTCCTGCTGAGTGACTTCTAGAAAAGAGGATATGTTATGGCTCAGTTGGCAGAGAATGGCGCTTGCAACACCAGGGTTGTGGGTTCGACTCCCACGGGCGGACCAGTACGAAAAAGTATGTACTCACTACTGTAAGTCGCTTTGGATAAGAACGTCTGGTAAATTACTAAAATGATGTGGCGCTATGTCCGGATGTACTATCTATGATGGATTGGAATGGAGTAACAGTTGACTCCACCTTCTAATCCAGCAAAACATAGTCTCACAGTATGCCAAGGTCTTTAATATGTAGCCTACTTTCTAACACTAACGTAGACCGATGACCAAATAATAGAGCTATGCATGTTTCCAGAGCAGGGAGTGGTGCTACAATAGGGAAATACAAGGATCTGGCTAACAGAGATGTAGCGTCAGAATGGGTGTGCCCACCATTAACACCCTGCCAATAGGGAAGACGGACAGAAAGACACACAGTATTGTGCTCTCTCTGACACAGGAAGACAACATGTTGATTTGATTTTGTTAGATAAGCACAGGTGTTGGGCTGGAACAAACCCAGAACAACCCCTATAATAACATAAATGACCTAGTTCAGTTGGTAACAAGCAACGCCAGAAGAAATCCTGGCATATTTGTATTTTGTGTGAACTGTGCCTTTTCAGATCAGAGCAGAGGGTCATTTCTTTTGTAGTGTTCCATTGAACTTTTTCAGTAGAGCAGGAGAGTGACAGTAGAGTGGTACTTCCTGAATGGCCACATTCCATTTGATCACATTGGCCAAGTCAACACACCAGCCCGTAGGGAGAGAGAGAGAGACCCCTCCCTTTCTCTGTTGTCGTTTGTGGTCATGGAGTTTGTTTCTTTACACAGCAACACACAGCATGGAGAAGTAGGGAGGGACTTGAAGGAAATAATACACACCATTTTGGGGGACATTTGTGAAATGTGTTTAAAACGTTAACAGGTAGGAGCATCTCTTGTTGCTATGTTTCGCTGTGAGATGATGTTGTCAGTACAATTCACAGTAGGTTATAGACAATACTTTCAGCAGGGATTGCTCTGTATTCCAACTGACAGCTCGGTAACTTGTAAATGAAGCGCATGTTGAATATTGAAAATCCACTAGATATTGAATCCTATTCATTTGTTCCATTGCACTTGCCTTTGACCAGTGTGTATTTGGCGTTGTATCTACCGGTATGTAAATGTCAAACGATTTCCTCTTGGAAAATCTCTCTCCATTCTGTCTTTGTTTACCTGCCTCTGTCACTGTAACAGTCTCTCACAGACCAAAGTGCAAAGAAATGTGTGAAAATGTCTCTGAGGATTTGATTCACTAACAAACTGTTACTTCCTTTTATCTTTTTTGTTTCATAGTGAGGTAAAAATGTTACATTTACATTTGAGTTGTTTAGCAGACCCCCCTTTCCAGAGCGATTTACAGTTAGTGCTTTCATCTTAAGACAGCTAGGTGGGACAGCCACATAGCACAGGCATAGAAAGTACATTTTTCCTCAAAGTAGCTTTCAGTAGAGTCYGTAACATAAGTTTGAGGCAGTAGCATATGGCAGATAGCAAGTGTGGTGTTAGACATTGTAACAGTATTATACTGGTTGTAAGAGAATGAGGCGATGGCGTCAGGTCTTTAGCAGGATGCTAGCAAAAATGAGCATCAAAATATTAAGATGGCTTAATGCATGATTTTTAACACAAAGGGATTCTAATATCCTCATATGACCTACTTGTCTGATTTTATTTGAGTTCCTATGGCGCCAAGGCCTCATACACTCATATACTCTAGTATAGTCAAATGAATGTAAATGTTTGCTTAGCTGCTGTGCTCTGTGGACCACTAGCCAGTCCACCTCCTCAGAGAGCTCCAGTCGTGGCACTCAGTCAGATCATCATCTATTGTTTGAGTATGAAAACCTGGTCACTGGTTGAAAGTGAAGGAAATAAATAATACAGGTAATTCAAGTGTATTGTATGACTTTGAACCTGTGATCACTGGAGCTGACAGACATGGCAGCTCTGCTTCTAGCTCCTAAGCAATTTTGCAGTTTTTAGTTTTTTTTGTTATTGTTGTGTATTGTTAGATATTACTGTGCTGTTGGAGCTAGGAACACAAGCATTTCACTACACCCACAATAACATCTGTTAAATATGTGTATGTGACCAATCAGAATTGATTTGCTTTGAATTGATCCCACTTCAGAGACAAAAAAGGGTTGGCTACGGTATAGTGGTACTGTGATATTGGGCCTCAATCATACACGCTTTGGAGAATTACAAGATKAATATCTAGCCATTGATCAGTATCTCAAATACATACAGCTAACATATCTTAAATCTGATGACATAATTTTGGAATGATAACTGTTCAGTATCTTTTGTGAAGATTTCATATATGGAAATAAGACATGACACATGACAACTTATGACACAGTTATGACACCTGTACAGCATGTCCTGGGTGAATGCTCACTCCATCTGAAATGTGGTTTGTCTAGAAGGCAGAAAGCTTTTGTCAACATTTTATTTTTCATAGTAGGTTTAGGAGAACCTGCGCAGCAGGTTAGGACATTAACGTAGTAGGTTAGGGGAACTAGGTTAAGGTTGGGAAAGGGTTAGGGTTAGCTAAAATGAAAAATAATTCCACTTTTAATTAACGTCAATTTGACAAAAGCTGTATCCCATCTAGACGTGACCCTGAAATGTCAGGCGTCCAGAATAAGCCATTGAATGTGTGAATGAGGGAGAGGTCATTTTAGAATGAGGGAGAGCCATTCTTTCCATACATATTGCTCATGGTCCCCTATTTGCATATGATTTTCTTTGAGATTGTAGCTATACAGATCATGGTTCAGATATAATGTCTGGCTTGATGAAATAAAGATGAGAGCATTAACAAAACAATTATTTGTGTTTAGAAATGTTTTTTTTTTTATGCTTTTGCTATTTGCATGTCAATGTCATTCTTTGTAACTGGTTGATCAAGAACAGACTAGAATGTTGAGCCAGCTGAATGTAGTTATTCAAGTTTTTGAACGGCAAGAAGGTATGCAAAGTCCATAGTTATTTTGTTCACTTGTCCYGTGTCGTCGTACCAGCAGCTTGCTTTGTTTGTGTACAAAATGAGGGTATTTTCTTAGTTAGAAATTGATCTTTCAAATGTGACYGTTTAAAAAGAAAACGCTGGTTACTTTTCTTTTCAGATCGAACAGAGAGAAATAAGTCTGAGGCTCTTCATTCCAGGTAAGTTATCCATCTCATTGAATTACATATTGAGCATTTTCAATATGTCTGTCTTGCTCAATACAGAGAAGGAAACGTGTTAATATTGTGATAATGTTGCGTGGTCCAGTATAAACACTGGGTTGTTCYAGCTCTCCCTAGCCACCTCTGTTGCTCCACGGCTCTGTCAGGGCTGCAGTGGCCAGAACACTGTCTCTTTAACAGGCAGCGCTGTTGAGGGAGCGTTGTGAATGGTGCAGGGTAGCAAACAATGTGCTGATCCATCCTCTTTGACGGACGGTTGGACACTGTGTCCACTGTGTCCGAAGGTCAGAGCTTTTTGAATGGGGGACAAAACCACACTGACTCAGTTGTAGACGCCCCCAGAGCCAAGTTGGTTACCGTCCAGGGTTAGGGTCAATTCCATTTCAGTTCAGTAAACTGACTCCAACCCTGTAACCTTTCTTTCACAACATGGTATACCCTACCTAGATAACTCATTAAAACTCAGCACCTTTTCAATGTCTTCCAATCCYGGGTATTGACACAGAAGGAGGCTGGTGGGAGGAGCTATAGGAGGAAGGGCTCATTGTAACTGCTGGAATGGAATAAATAGAACGGAGTGAAACATAGTTTCCAGATGTTTGATGTGTTTGATACGTCAATTTATTCCATTCCAGCCATTMCAATGAGCCCGTCCTCCTATAGCTCCTCCCACCAGCCTCCTATGTTAAAGTACAGCAAACGTCAACTTGTTCCAATACAAACCTTTTTTTTGTTGATCAACTATTGGACGTTTAACCTCCCTATTGTTCTATTTGTTTATGGTCTTAGCTAATCGTCCTAATTATCCACATAGTGCTGTGGTGGGAGAGGCAGGGGGGCGTGTTGCTGTCTTCCTCTCCAGATGGTTTACATCACATCTCCAGTTCAGTTAATGAGCAGGATGTGTTGAAGGTGCTGGGCCTATGGGGGTCTGGTCTGGATCCTGTTCATTAAGCACCATACGCAAACAGAAACCTGGAGGGACCACCTGGAATTGTCCAATAAGACATTTTKGTTTTCTGTTGCAAAAATGTTTTAAAACATATTCCATTGTGTGCCCTAATGAACAAGACCCCGTTCCGTTGAGACTGTGGAGTTGGCCCTTCTGGGAACATATTCTGGCACAGCYTGGGAGGGGTGCGGTGTCAGCTCCAACACTACACTAGTCAGGAAGTCAGATCAGACCTGGGTAATCAGATCAGCAAGAGGGGTCGTTATATTGCAGAGGTGCACTTTGGGACACCACACCGGGCTTGGTAGGTGAAGTATTTCGATCATAGTGGTGATCAGCTGGAAGTGATTGTTTTTTGCTAGGATGCACTTTTGGACGCCACACTGGGCTTGGTAGATGTATGTGGTGGCCAGAGGAGGAGGTGTTAGACTTGGGCTATTTCTGAGTCATTGTTACAGTAACAGATGGACGATGCCTAAGGATATTCAGTGGATTGGATCTGCGTCCTGCTGCGTTTTTAAGGGTTTTCTGGAGCGGGATTGTGGAAAGTTGCAAGCGGGGTTGAACTCTTCAAAGGGCTTTTTAATGATTGTCCTCTTTCTTGTGCCTGCGTCTCTGGTACTTGTCTCATTCTCACTCTGATTACTGGTGTATAACAGGCGCATGTACCGGAGGTAGGCTCTTCTTTTGGTTGCAGTATGCAGCGGTAGCTGTGTTGTGTGGATTGGAGTTGACGATAGAGTGAGATAGAGGATGTGGCCGTCCCAGTGGCAACTGCAGTGCAGAGAGGACCACTGCAGCTAAAGAGGTTTGATGCAACTATCAACACTCTTATYATCCTTTGGTGTTACTCTGCACTTATTCAGGTCTTTTAGAGGTAAAGGGGTATRTATTATCTCTTTTACTTTATCATATACTGAAATCTAGGATGCCTATGGATGACAATGAAATGTTTTCAAATGTCAGGATTATTTGCTGAGATTGTCATTTATTTTTGTTGAGAATTCCTCTGTCCTGGTTCAAGCCTATMAAGGTGGCTGGTTGGCTTGTGGATAATTAGCACTGTCTGTCCAGTGTAGTAATCCGGTGGAGTCTGACTCTTGCCAGCATTATACTTTGCTTTCTCAGGTTGTATAAATGTAAGAAATCTTATTGTCCAGTCAAACTCTCCTCTCCTCAATGGTAACTCTTCTCTCTTCCAGCCAAGGACCTCTGTCCTCAATACGAGCTGCCATCAAGCGAAGTGAGTTTCTCATTGTGGAGTTTGTCCATTATTTGGTATATTCTCATACTTTTATATTGTACCTAGCACGATTTAAAGTCTGTCTATAGCAGAGGAGGCTGGTGGGAGGAACTATAGGAGGATGGGCTCATTGTAATGGCTAGAATGGAATGAATGGACGGGGTCAAACATGTGGTTTCCATACATTGATGTGTTTGACTCTGCTCCATATATTCCATTCCAATGAGCCCGTCCTCCTATAGCTCCTCCCAACAGCCTCCTCTGGTATATAGCTATTGTACATGATTGAATCCCCCATGTGTTTTTTTAATGTCTCTTTCAATTCATTACATATCAGATTGAAAGAGATTAATTTCATATAATTTTCTCTCACAGCGAGAACCAGCACCCAAAGTGAACAGACCAGAGACAGAAGGTAAAGTAAACAGAGGAGTTTCATAATACTTCATAGTCTGTCTGTAGCTCTCTGATTGAATAAAGTTCTACTCTCATTATTCCAAAAATCAAACACCAAATGCTTCAAGGTAAAGTGCACCATGGCAAAGAGCTTGTGCTCTACAGTGCAATACACATTTTTCATTTGAAACTTACTGATATTAATGTTGACTTACTTACAGTCCTCGACTCAACTGGTGAATAACCATTAAATAAAGTAATATGGTCTATAAAATAGCATATTAACAAAAACAAAATTATGGCCACATATGGTGTTAAAAAAGCTATATAATGATTTATGACAAATGATGGCTACATAAGGCTTTCTGTCAACATAAGACAAGTGTCAACAGTCTGTTGCATGTCACGTTTGGTTGAGGTAGTCTACTGTATTGTGCGTAATGGACTTGTTTGTCTTTCAGACGTCAAGAGATCACCATCCTGTCAGCCGAGCCGCTCGCTGCCAACGGCTGGTTCCCAGGTGCTTCTGGGGGATTTACGGCAGCCCCGCCTCCCTCACAACCCATCTGGGGAGGGAGCATCCAATCAGATACCCAGGTACTGTTTATTTAACTAACATCAGCCTCTAATACTAGGGGAGACAGCAGGGTGTGTGTTCTTGGCCTGTTCAGTTTGGGTGTGTTCTGCATGGATTTGAACTTTTACCATTTTAACCTTACCATGTTCCTGTGTCTTTCACAGTTTTCAGTGTAATGTTTGAGATTGAACTACTTTCAAAGCAAACATATAATTTGGTTGTACTACTATAGGACGTCAATGTAGGACGGTAGCAAGCTTGCATGTAGAATACAAGTTATAATAATCACACCGCTACACATTTGCTTGGTCAACGTGTGTGTGTGTGTGTGTGTGTGTGTGTGTGTGTGTGTGTGTGTGTGTGTGTGTGTGTGTGTACCTTCTCTCTCGTGTCTTAGCCACCGCCATCTTATGACCAGGTGATTAAGGAGAAGACCCAGGAGACCGTTGTCACGCCGACCGCCGCCCCCCGGAGATCCACGGCCATCGCCACGCAGACCGACCCTGTGGAGGACGACACCGCCGCTGGCCCAGAATGCACTGCATCCTCACAGCCAATCGAGAAGAGACAATCTACAGGTGAGGCTTATGAGAATGATGATTACAGATGGGTTGGCTGACAACGTCACGAAAACTCTATAGTTGGCAAATATCATATCCTTGTATTACCACGACTAAAACAATGTAACTTTTTAGTCCAAGTTTTCATTTGTTTGTTTTATACATCTAAGTGGTGTGAGTATAGGCTAAATGTATTGTTTATAATCTCTTCCTTCTCAGTGAAAATAAAGCCAAAAAAGCCACCAAGGTCATACTTACCCAAGCCTTTACACAGTGACTCTACCACTGCAACAGCTGTATCTGATTCTGGTCTTATCCAAGTAGACGCCACAGCCACTAACACTAAGAACCAAACTGACCCCAAGTCAGCCGCAGCCCAACCCAGCCCAACAGATTCCAGCTGTGCAATCCCAAACACCCGGTCTGTCTCTCCATCTGTTTCTGTACAATGGGATGGGCCAATAAAACCTTCCGAACCCAGCACTATCACTACGTTCTTAGAACCTACAGTCCCCTCCTCAACAGTCCCAGTAGCCACTGAACGTCCCATCCCGCTTCCTCGTTCCAAATCCTGCAAACAGAGAACCACAGAGGAGGTCAAAGTTCAGACTCTGGTCAGGCTCAGTGACAGTGGTTCCAGCTCTGTAGATGACACAGCAGTCGAGGCTCCTCCCTCGGGGAAGTACCTACAGGAACTATTAGATGTGTTTTGTCCCGAGGACCAATGCGACCAGAACACTAGTGACGCTAGTGACAATCAGACGCCAACTGACGGGAGCGAACAAAGTGAGGAAGGTGACGAGGACGGTGACATGGCCGCCCTTCACAGCCAACGTAACATCCGGGCCCGGATCCAGGCCTTTGAGAGCCAGGAGGGCGATGGGGAACCAGAGTTTAAACAACCAGAGCCTCTACCCAGGAACGTGCACCTCAAACCCCCTGTGATTTCAGCCAAACCAGCCCCAGCCCTTGCCCCCAAGCCCTCAATCAAGAAGCCCAGTAATGGCAATAATTACCAGGGGGCGATCTCCATTTTCTCCACTCCCTTTATTCCTTCCATCCCAACCCCAGCACCCAGACCAGTGCTCCACAGAAAACCCAGTATAGTCCCAGAACCCAAGGAACCAGAACCAGAGGCTCCACCCCCCGCCAAGACAGCCATCCTTTCTCGGTCGCGGCTCTCCATAGCGGCCAGAGCCAAGAACCTCTTCCCCCAAGAGGAGGATGAACCCAGGTTGGTACCTCCTATCTCTCCAGAGAAGCCTCGCAAGGAGCCGCTGGGCCTCAACCTCAACAACCACAACTCAGCCTCCATCACCACCACAGAGGCAGTGAATGAATACATGGACAACCCCACGAGTAAGTACAGCAGCATGCATTTCACCACTGACTTAATTGGTTAACTTAGTAGTATAAGTGTTCTAAGTATAGTTAAAACACATATAAGCTCATTTATAACCTCTTTATCGACACTACTTTTCAAAAAATGTCACTAGCCTGCAGTTTAAWTTTTTTWTTTTTTTATTTAACTTTTATTTAACCAGGTAAGCCAGTTGAGAACAAGCTCTCATTTACAACTGCGACCTGGCCAAGATAAAGCGAAGCAGTGCAACAAAAACAACACAGAGTTACACATGGGATAAACAAACGTACAGTCAATAACACAATAGAAAAATCTATGTACAGTGTGTGAAAATGTAGTAAGGTTAGGGAGGTAAGGCAATAAATAAGCCATAGTGGCAAAATAATTACAATTTAGCATTAACACTGGAGTGATAGATGTGCAAGTAGAGACACTGGGGTGCAAAGAGCAAAAATAAATAACAATATGGGGATGAGGTAGTTGGGTGGGCTATTTACAGATGGGCTGTGTACAGGTACAGTGATCGGTAAGCTGCTCTGACAGCTGATACTTAAAGTTAGTGAGGGAGATATAAGTCTCCAGCTTCAGTGATTTTTTTTTTCTTCGCAATTCGTTCCAGTCATTGGCAGCGGAGAACTGGAAGGAAAGGCGGCCAAAGTAGAAGTTGGCTTTGGGGATGACCAGTGAAATATACCTTTGTCACCAAGCCAATGCCACCCCACTTGACCTGTAGCTGTCTTGGTGGCCCTCGCTTCATATTCGTCACCAAACCACTCGGCTCCAGTCATCTAAAATTTTGCTAGGTAAAGCCCGCCTTATCTCAGTCATGGTCACCATAGCAACACC